>NC_068446.1:44020572-44053072 GCF_023373465.1 Oncorhynchus keta | reverse complement strand
CAGCGTAGTCAGTCAGCGTAGTCAGTCAGCGTAGTCAGTCACTGTAGTCAGTCAGCGTAGTCAGTCAGCGTAGTCAGTCAGTGTAGTCAGTCAGCGTAGTCAGTCAGTGTAGTCAGTCAGCGTAGTCAGTCAGCGTAGTCAGTCAGCGTAGTCAGTCACTGTAGTCAGTCAGCGTAGTCAGTCAGCGTAGTCAGTCAGCGTAGTCAGTCAGCGTAGTCAGTCAGCGTAGTCAGTCAGCGTAGTCAGTCAGTGTAGTCAGTCATCAGTAACTGGATCAGTATAGGGCATGTGTTCCCGATGTGCCGCAGCGGTCGAAAGGCTCTGCATCTCAGTGCAAGAGGTGTCACTACAGTCCCTGGTTCAAATCCAGGCTGTATCACATCCGGCCTGTGATTGGGAGTCCCATAGGGCAGTTGGTCCGGTGTTGTAAATAAAGGATTTGTTCTTAACTGACTTGCCTAGTTAAATTAAAACAGTATTAGTTATTTATTTTTAAATAAGAGAATTTCATATTCCAGTCATGTCAGTTTAGATCCATGAAGGGAAGTGTACAGACTTCAGGACAAAGGAGAGGTGATTGTTACTCTATAAGAATCAAGACTCAGCATATAGTCAGTCGTCAGTGATGTGGAAATGAGTGGCAAAACACACTTAATAAGAGCTATAAACGTTGGTAAGCCGTGGACTAACATGTGGACTAACCCGTTAACCTGTGGACTAACCTGTGGACTAACCCGTGGACTAACCCGTTAACCTGTGGACTAACCTGTGGACTAACCCGTTAACCTGTGGACTAACCTGTGGACTAACCTGTGGACTAACCTGTGGACTAACCCGTTAACCCGTGGACTAACATGTCACATGTAGCGTTGTTTTGAGATGCACGTCTTTGCAGGAACACAGTTCATACATGAATCAGCCGGTTCATTATTGCCTGCCGACCTTCAAATCAATGTTCTTTCGATTACCGCAAAACTTTAAAACTCTGAGTCTCAAATAAACGGCTGTTTCAAATAAACGGCTGTTTCAAATAAATGCCTGTTTCAAATAAACGGCTGTTTCAAACAAACGGCTGTTTCAATCAAATGCCTGTTTCAAATAAATGCCTGTTTCAAATAAACGGCTGTTTCAAATAAATGCCTGTTTCAAATAAACGGCTGTTTCAAATAAACGGCTGTTTCAAACAAACGGCTGTTTCAATCAAATGCCTGTTTCAAATAAATGCCTGTTTCAAATAAACGGCTGTTTCAAATAAATGCCTGTTTCAAATAAACGGCTGTTTCAAATAAACGGCTGTTTCAATCAAATGCCTGTTTCAAATAAATGCCTGTTTCAAATAAACGGCTGTTTCAAATAAACGGCTGTTTCTATCAAATGCCTGTTTCAAATGAACGGCTGTTTCAATCAAATGCCTGTTTCAAATAAACGGCTGTTTCAAATAAACGGCTGTTTCAATCAAATGCCTGTTTCAAATAAACGTCTGTTTCTATCAAATGCCTGTTTCAAATAAACGGCTGTTTCTATCAAATGCCTGTTTCAAATAAACAGCTGTTTCAATCAAATTCCTGTTTCAAATAAACGGCTGTTTCAATCAAATTCCTGTTTCAAATAAACGGCTGTTTCAATCAAATGCCTGTTTCAATCAAATGCCTGTTTCAAATAAACGGCTGTTTCAATCAAATTCCTGTTTCAAATAAACGGCTGTTTCAATCAAATTCCTGTTTCAAATAAACGGCTGTTTCAAATAAACGGCTGTTTCAATCAAATTCCTGTTTCAAATGAACGGCTGTTTCAAATAAACGTCTGTTTCAATCAAATGCCTGTTTCAAATAAATGCCTGTTTCAAATAAACGGCTGTTTCAAATAAATGCCTGTTTCAAATAAACGGCTGTTTCAAATAAACGGCTGTTTCAAATAAACGGCTGTTTCAATCAAATGCCTGTTTCAAATAAACGGCTGTTTCTATCAAATGCCTGTTTCAAATCAACGGCTGTTTCAAACAATCGGCTGTTTCAAACAAACGGTACTAGCTATAGCAGTGATACTAACAAGAGCAGTGATACTGGCCAGAGCAGTGGTACTAGTCAGAGCAGTGGTACTAGTCAGAGCAGTGATACTAGCCAGTGCAGTGGTACTAGCCAGTGCAGTGATACTAGCCAGTGCAGTGATACTAGCCAGTGCAGTGATACTAGCCAGTGCAGTGATACTATCCAGAGCAGTGATACTAGCCAGTGCAGTGATACTAGCCAGTGCAGTGATACTAGCCAGTGCAGTGATACTGGCCAGAGCAGTGGTACTAGTCAGAGCAGTGGTACTAGTCAGAGCAGTGATACTAGCCAGTGCAGTGGTACTAGCCAGTGCAGTGATACTAGCCAGTGCAGTGATACTAGCCAGTGCAGTGATACTATCCAGAGCAGTGATACTAGCCAGTGCAGTGATACTAGCCAGTGCAGTGATACCTGCCAGAGCAGTGGTACTATCCAGTGCAGTGATACCTGCCAGAGCAGTGGTACTATCCAGTGCAGTGATACTATCCAGTGCAGTGATCCCTGCCAGAGCAGTGGTACTAGCCAGTGCAGTGATACCTTCCAGAGCAGCGGTACTATCCAGTGCAGTGATACTATCCAGAGCAGTGATACCTGCCAGTGCAGTGATACTAGCCAGTGCAGTGATACTAGCCAGAGCAGTGATACTAGCCAGTGCAGTGATACTAGCCAGTGCAGTGATACTAGCCAGGGCAGTGATACTAGCCAGTGTAGTGATACTAGCCAGTGCAGTGATACTAGCCAGTGCAGTGATACTAGCCAGTGAAGTGATACTAGCCAGTGTAGTGGTACTAGCCAGTGCAGTGATACTAGCCAGTGCAGTGGTACTAGCCAGTGCAGTGATACTAGCCAGTGCAGTGATACTAGCCAGTGCAGTGATACTAGCCAGTTCAGTGATACTAGCCAGTGCAGTGGTACTTTCCAGTGCAGTGGTACTAGCCAGTGCAGGGATACTAGCCAGTGCAGTTTGCAGGTTTCCAGCTGTTAGCATGCACCTGCAACAAAGATAGCTTAGATGTGCGAATGCCTTTTACCACCAGCTAGCAGTGATAAACATTTGACACCGGTAGTCCCGCAAGATGATCAGGGTGAAAGCAGAGGAGTATACGTCACTGCGAGTGACAGTCGGGCCTCTGAATTGGATGCTTGTGCAGGCTGGCGTGACAAATGACCTGGAGCACAATGGGTTTTCAGTCAGGCTACGCACTACTGTTGGTAGTAGCCCCCTGGCTCAAATAGAAGCCTGTCTTTAAACAAGCACCAGTTGGGGATCAGTGATTGAAGCACATAAACCCCCAGGCTATCAATTAAAGTTTTTCAGTATTCCTTACTTTGCTGTGTAGCACACTTGGGTATTACTAGAATCTAACATAGTGTGTCTGAAAACACCCTATTCCCTATTATGAGATGTGCACTTTAGTTGAATAGAATGCACAACCAATTCACCTCAATCCTACAAACTACCACAATTATAACCTCTAATTCACCTCAATGATACAAACTACCACATCTATTTATTTGACCTTTATTTAACTAGGCAACTCAATTAATTAAGAACAAATTCTTATTTACAATGACGGCCTGGGAAAAGAGGGTTAACTTGCCTTGTTCAGGGGCAGAACAACAGATTTTTACCTTGTCAGCTCAGGGGATTTGATCTAGCAACCTTTCGGTTACTAGTCCACCGCTCTAATCACCAGGCTACCTGCCGGCTTTGAGGTGTAACCTCTAATCTATAACCTCTAATTCACCTCAATGCTACAAACTACCACATCTATAACCCCTTGTGCGTTGCCTTGTTGGTCATCTAGTCATTATTATATTAGCCGACACTCCAGAGTGACTCACAGTACAGGGATTTACAGTACAGGGATTTACAGTACAGGGATTTACAGTAAAGGGATTCACAGTACAGGGATTTACAGTACAGGGATTTACAGTACAGGGATTCACAGCACAGGGATTCACAGTACAGTGTTTTACAGTACAGGGATTTACAGTAGAGTGAGTGCATACAGTACAGGGATTTACATTAGAGGGATTTACAGTAGAGTGAGTGCATACAGTACAGTGATTTACAGTACAGGGATTTACAGTAGAGTGAGTGCATACAGTACAGTGATTTACAGTACAGGTATTTACAGTAGAGTGAGTGCATACAGTACAGTGATTTACAGTACAGGGATTCACAGCACAGGGATTCACAGTACAGGGATTCACAGTACAGTGATTTACAGTACAGGGATTTACAGTAGAGGGAGTGCATACAGTACAGGGATTTACAGTAGAGTGAGTGCATACAGTACAGGGATTTACAGTAGAGTGAGTGCATACAGTACAGGGATTTACAGTACATGGATTTACAGTACAGGGATTTACAGTACAGGGATTTACAGTACAGGGATTTACAGTAAAGGGATTCACAGTACAGGGATTTACAGTACAGGGATTTACAGTACAGGGATTCACAGTACAGTGATTTACAGTACAGGGATTTACAGAGTGAGTGCATACAGTACAGGGATTTACATTAGAGGGATTTACAGTAGAGTGAGTGCATACAGTACAGTGATTTACAGTACAGGGATTTACAGTAGAGTGAGTGCATACAGTACAGTGATTTACAGTACAGGTATTTACAGTAGAGTGAGTGCAGTACAGTGATTTACAGTACAGTGATTTACAGCACAGGGATTCACAGTACAGGGATTCACAGTACAGGGATTTACAGTAGAGTGAGTGCATACAGTACAGGGATTTACAGTAGAGTGAGTGCATACAGTACAGGGATTTACAGTAGAGTGAGTGCATACAGTACAGGGATTTACAGTAGAGTGAGTGCATACAGTACAGGGATTTACAGTAGAGTGAGTGCATACAGTACAGGGATTTACAGTAGAGTGAGTGCATACAGTACAGGGATTTACAGTAGAGTGAGTGCATACAGTACAGGGATTTACAGTAGAGTGAGTGCATACAGTACAGGGATTTACAGTAGAGTGAGTGCATACAGTACAGGGATTTACAGTAGAGTGAGTGCATACAGTACAGGGATTTACAGTAGAGTGAGTGCATACAGTACAGGGATTTACAGTACAGGGATTTACAGTAGAGTGAGTGCATACAGTACAGTGATTTACAGTACAGGGATTTACAGTAGAGTGAGTGCATACAGTACAGGGATTTACAGTCAGGGATTTACAGTAGAGTGAGTGCATACCCCAGTACAGTGATTTACAGTACACAGAAGGATTTACAGTAGAGTGAGTGCATACAGTACAGTGATTTACAGTACAGGGATTTACAGTAGAGTGAGTGCATACAGTACAGGGATTTACAGTACAGGGATTTACAGTAGAGTGAGTGCATACAGTACAGTGATTTACAGTACAGGGATTTACAGTAGAGTGAGTGCATACAGTACAGGGATTTACAGTAGAGTGATTTACAGTACAGTGATTTACAGTAGAGTGAGTGCATACAGTACCAGTCAAAAGTTTGGACAAAAGTTTTTCCTTATTTGTACGATTTTCTACATTTTATAATAATAGTGAAGACATCAAACTGTGAAATAACACATATGGAATCATGTAGCATCCAAAAAAGTGTTATTTTATATTTGACATTCTTCAAAGTAGCCTCCCTTTGCCTTGATGACAGCTTTGCACACTCTTGGAGTTCTCTCAACCAGCTTCATGAGGTAGTCACATGGAATGCATTTCAATTAACAGGTGTGCATTGCTAAAAGTTCATTTGTGCAATTTATTTTCATTCGTACTGCATTTTTAGCCAATCAGTTGTGCTGTGACAAGGTAGGGGTGGTTTACAGAAGATGGCCCTATTTAGTAAAAGATCAAGTCCATATTAGGGTTAGTATATCAGTATCAGTATAACAATGAATCAGTATAATAATGAATCAGTATAACAATGAATCAGTATAACAATGAATCAGTATAATAATGAATCAGTATAATAATGAATCAGTATAATAATGAATCAGTATAACAATGAATAACAAGTATAACAATGAATCAGTATAATAATGAATCAGTATAATAATGAATCAGTATAACAATGAATCAGTTTAATAATGAATCAGTATAATAATGAATCATACTCTCTGTGTAACAATGAATCAGTATAATAATGAATCAGTATAACAATGAATCAGTATAATAATGAATCAGTATAACAATGAATCAGTATAACAATGAATCAGTATAATAATGAATCAGTATAATAATGAATCAGTATAATAATGAATCAGTATAACAATGAATCAGTTTAATAATGAATCAGTATAACAATGAATCAGTATAATAATGAATCAGTATAATAATCATACTCTCTGTATAATAATGAATCATAATCTCTGTATAATAATGAATCATACAGTATAACTCTGTATAATAATGAATCATATCATTATAATCTGTATACTAATGAATCCTACTCTCTGTATACTAATGAATCATACTCTCTGTATAGTATAATGAATCAGTATAATAATGGTATAACAATATAATAATGAATCAGTATAATAATGAATCAGTATAGTAATGAATCATTCTCAGTATCTGTATAATAATGAATCAGTATAATAATTAATCATTCTCAGTATCTGTATAATAATGAATCAGTATAGTAATTAATCATTCTCTCTGTATAATAATGAATCAGTATAGTAATGAATCATACTCTCTGTATAGTAATGAATCATTATAATAATGAATCAGTATAGTAATGAATCATACTCTCTGTATAGTAATGAATCATTATAATAATGAATCAGTATAATAATTAATCAGTATAGTAATGAATCATACTCTCTGTATACTAATGAATCATTATCTCTGTATAATAATGAATCAGTATAGTAATTAATCATTCTCTCTGTATAGTAATGAATCAGTATAGTAATGAATCATACTCTCTGTATAGTAATGAATCATTATAATAATGAATCATTCTCTCTGTATAGTAATGAATCAGTATAATAATGAATCAGTATAGTAATGAATCAGTATAACAATGAATCAGTATAATAATGAATCAGTATAACAATGAATCAGTATAACAATGAATCAGTATAATAATGAATCAGTATAGTAATGAATCAGTATAGTAATGAATCAGTATAGTAATGAATCATTCTCTCTGTATAATAATGAATCAGTATAGTAATGAATCATACTCTGTATAGTAATGAATCTGTATAGTAATGAATCATAGTCTCTGTATAATAATGAATCAGTATAGTAATGAATCAGTATAATAATGAATCAGTATAGTAATGAATCAGTATAGTAATGAATCATTATCTCTGTATAGTAATGAATCAGTATAGTAATGAATCATACTCTCTGTATAGTAATGAATCATTATAATAATGAATCAGTATAGTAATTAATCATTCTCTCTGTATAGTAATGAATCAGTATAGTAATGAATCATACTCTCTGTATAGTAATGAATCAGTATAATAATGAATCAGTTTTAGTAATGAATCATTCTCTCTGTATAATAATGAATCAGTATAGTAATGAATCATACTCTCTGTATAGTAATGAATCAGTATAATAATGAATCAGTTTTAGTAATGAATCATTCTCTCTGTATAACAATGAATCATACTAGTGTCACAAGAGGGCAGTACTATCCTTCATTCCCCCATCAGCCCTGTTGTCATCCGAGACACACTAGGGCTCCCTATTTTCTATCAAGTGCACTACATTTGACCAGGGCTACTGGGAGGTATCCCTTTGATCCCCTAAAAGCAGATGTGTTTTTGAATTGGGCAGATACAGGCGTGACAGCTTGACTCGAGTGCTCTGTTTTTGTTCCGGCAGCAATAGTGTCATGCTCTGTGGGAACCTTCATTTGCATAGCCTACTAATCTTAACTTCATCTTTCAAACACTTCAAACCAGTATAAGACTGGCGCATGCTAACAAGGTCCATTGTGGATACCCATGGTGATGAAAATGTCCGTAAAGCATCATCTGTGTGCAGTTAAAAACTCTATAGAATTTTGATTGACGCGTCAGTGGCTTTTAGACACCTCTCAAACTCAGGAGGAAAGTAGATTTCTTACTCACTATTATGTTCCCCGCTGCTTATTGAAACAGTTCAAATACGCCGCCGTTCTGTAACCTTGGCGATACCGCCGAATGCTTTACGCGTTTGTCCACAGGCGCATACAATACCGTTGAAATCGACCCCTGGTGAGAGACGGTGGGCTACCACTGAATTGTGCTGTTGTGGCCAAAGTGGCCATAGAATGAGAGTTTCCCAAACGACCTCTACACAATAACACAGATATAGGGGTCGTAGAAGCTGAGCTGCGGAGACTGAGGAAGAAGCAATATTCCTTTACCCAGGGTCCATACTACGTTGCAGGCTCCCACCGTGAATTCCCCCCCGCCCCGCCCCTACTGACAGGACTACAGAGCTCCCTCCATCTACCTGATCTACCTACCTCTGTCTCTTATGTCTCTACCTGATCAACCTGATCTACCTGTCTCTGTCCCTTCTGTCTCTACCTGATCTACCTGTCTCTGTCCCTTCTGTCTCTACCTGATCTACCTGTCTCTGTCTCTACCTGATCTACCTGTCTCTGTCTCTTCGGTCTCTACCTGGTCTACCTGCCTCTGTCCCTTCTGTCTCTACCTGATCTACCTGTCTCTGTCTCTTCTGTCTCTACCTGATCTACCTGATCTACCTGTCTCTGTCTCTACCTGATCTACCTGTCTCTGTCCCTTCTGTCTCTACCTGATCTAGCTGTCTCTGTCTCTTCTGTCTCTACCTGATCTACCTGTCTCTGTCTCTACCTGATCTACCTGTCTCTGTCCCTTCTGTCTCTACCTGATCTACCTGTATCTGTCTCTTATGTCTCTACCTGATCAACCTGATCTACCTGTCTCTGTCCCTTCTGTCTCTACCTGATCTACCTGTCTCTGTCCCTTCTGTCTCTACCTGATCTACCTGTCTCTGTCTCTACCTGATCTACCTGTCTCTGTCTCTTCGGTCTCTACCTGGTCTACCTGCCTCTGTCCCTTCTGTCTCTACCTGATCTACCTGTCTCTGTCCTTCTGTCTCTACCTGATCTACCTGATCTACCTGTCTCTGTCTCTACCTGATCTACCTGTCTCTGTCCCTTCTGTCTCTACCTGATCTAGCTGTCTCTGTCTCTTCTGTCTCTACCTGATCTACCTGTCTCTGTCTCTACCTGATCTACCTGTCTCTGTCCCTTCTGTCTCTACCTGATCTACCTGTATCTGTCTCTTCTGTCTCTACCTGATCTACCTGTCTCTGTCTCTTCTGTCTCTACCTGATCTACCTGATCTACCTGCCTCTGTCTCTACCTGATCGACCTGCCTCTGTCCCTTCTGTCTCTACCTGATCTACCTGATCTACCTACATCTGTCTCTACCTGATCTACCTGTCTCTGTCTCTACCTGATCTACCTGATCTACCTGTCTCTGTCTCTACCTGATCTACCTGTCTCTGTCTCTTCTGTCTCTACCTGGTCTACCTGTCTCTGTCTCTACCTGATCTACCTGCCTCTGCCTCTTCTGTCTCTACCTGATCTACCTGATCTACCTGGTCTACCTGGTCTACCTGCCTCTGTCTCTACCTGATCTACCTGGTCTACCTGCCTCTGTCTCTTCTGTCTCTACCTGATCTACCTGATCTACCTGCTCTCTGTCTCTACCTGATCGACCTACCTCTGTCTGTTCTGTCTCTACCTGATCTACCTGATCTACCTACCTCTGTCTCTTCTGTCTCTACCTGATCTACCTGATCTACCTGTCTTACCTGTCTCTTGTCTCTGCTCTCCTGTGACCTGGATAACTTATGCCTTCCCCTTTAACACACCTCCACAACTAATCAACTTTGCTTCCTTTACAATGTTGTTGCTTGATCTCTCTACCTCTCCTTGTCCTCTTCCTCTTCTCTTCTTCTTGTTCCTGTCTTTTTCCACCTCCTCCCGTCTCTCTTTGTCTCTGCTGTGTTGTCTCTCTCTCTCTCTCTCCTTCCTAGTGGGGAAGTGTCAGGGGGCAGACAGGGGCATCGGTAGCGTTGGGGGGGGGAGGGGATGGGGAGGGTCCGGCGGGTCCCAGTGACAGTGTGAAGATGATGCCTGGCGGTACCAGCATGGCGATGTCGGGGTCAAGGCCGGGAGGTGGCAGGCGGTCCAGAGCCACATGCAGGCGGGAGGACTCAGGCCCACCAAGTGAGTTATGACGATTGAATACTGTTCTAGGGAGATGGTGTATACTTTATATACACAAACATTAAGGACACTTTACACTTTTTTGCCCTCAGAACAGCCTCAATTTGTCTGGGCAAGGTTTCGAAAGTGTTTCCACAGGGATGCTGGCCCATGTTGACTCCAATGCCAGGTCGCAAATGTAAACAAGAACTTGTTCTCAACTTGCCTACCTGGTTAAATAAAGGTGAAATAAAATAAAATAAAAAATAAAAAAAATGCTTCCCACAGTTGTGTCAAGTTGACTGGATGTCCTTTGGGTGGTGGACCGTTCTTAATACACACAGGAAACTGTTGAGTGTGAAAAACCCAGCAGCGTTGACACAAACCGGTGCGCCTGGCACCTACTACCATACCCCATTCAAAGGCACCTACTACCATACCCCATTCAAAGGCACCTACTACCATACCCCATTCAAAGGCACCTACTACCATACCCCATTCAAAGGCACCTACTACCATACCCCATTCAAAGGCACCTACTACCATACCCCATTCAAAGGCACCTACTACCATACCCCATTCAAAGGCACCTACTACCATACCCCATTCAAAGGCACCTACTACCATACCCCATTCAAAGGCACCTACTACCATACCCCATTCAAAGGCACTTCAATCTTTTGTTTTGCCCATTCACCCTCTGAATGCCACACGTACACAATCCATGTCTCAGTTGTCTCAAGGCTTAAAAATCCTTCTTTAACCTGTCTCCTCCCCTTCATCTACACTGATTGAAGTGGATTTAACAATTGACATCAATAAGGGATCATAGCTTTCACCTGGATTCACCTGGTCAGTTTATGTCATGGAAAGAGCAGGTGTCCTTAATGTTGTGTACACTCATTGTACAGTATAGATGGTATAGGTAGAGGGCAGAGGGTATATATTGTACAGGCAGAGGACAGAGGGTATAGATGGTCAAAGGTAGATGGTAGAGGGTATAGATGGTACAGGTAGATGGTATAGATGGAAAGGGAGAGGGTATAGATGGTACAGGAAGATGGTAGAGGGTATAGCTGGTATAGGTAGAGGGTATAGATGGTACAGGTAGATGACAGAGGGTATAGCTGGTATAGGTTTAGGGTAGAAGGGAGAGGGTATAGATGGTACAGGTAGAGAACAGGGTATAGATGGTATAGGTAGAGGGTATAGATGGTACAGGTAGAGGACAGCGGGTATAGATGGTACAGGTAGAGGGTATAGATGGTACAGGTAGAGGGTATAGATGGTACAGGTAGAGGACAGGGTATAGATGGTACAGGTAGAGGATATAGATGGTACAGGTAGAGGGATATAGATGGTACAGGTAGAGGATATAGATGGTATTATAGAGAGTATAGATGGTACAGGTAGAGGACAGAGGGTATAGATGGTTAATGTAGAGGGTATAGATGGTATACTTAGAGGGTATAGATGGTACAGGTAGAGGGTATAGATGGTACAGGTAGAGGACAGAGGGTATAGATGGTATCAGGTAGGGAGTATAGATGGTACAGGTATATGACAGAGGGTACAGATGGTAGAAGGTATAGATGGTATAGGTAGAGGGTATAGATGGTAGAGGTAGAGGGTATAGATGGTAGAGGTAGGACCACAGAGGGTATAGATGGTATAGGTAGAGGGTATAGATGGTACAGGTAGAGGACATAGGGTATAGATGGTACAGGTAGAGGGTATAGATGGTACAGGTATAGGACAGAGGGTATAGATGGTATAGGTAGAGATGGTAGAGGTAGAGGCAGAGGGTATAGATGATATAGGTAGAGGGTAGAGGGTGTAGAGGGTAGAAGGTATAGACCCCAGGTAGAGGGTATAGATGGTACAGGTAGAGATGGTAGAGGTAGAGGGTAGAGGGTATAGATGATATAGGTAGAGGGTAGAGGGTGTAGAGGGTAGAAGGTATAGATGGTACGGATAAAGTACAGAGGGTATAGATGGTACAGATAAAGGACAGATGGTATAGATGGTACATGTGGAGGGCAGAGGGTATTCAGGGTGCAGGTAGATGACAAAGGGCATAGCTGGTATAGGTATAGGGTAGAGGGGAGAGTGTATAAATGGTACAAGTAGAGTTAGAGGGTATAGATGGATAGGTAGGGAGTATAGATGGTCCAGGTAGAGGACATAGGGTATAGATGGTATAGGTAGAAGACAGAGGATATAGATGGTATCGATAGAGGGTATAGATGGTACAGGTAGAGGACAGAGGGTATAGATGGTACAGGTAGAGGACAGAGGGTATAGATGGTATAGGTAGGGAGTATAGATGGTACAGGTAGAGGACAGAGGGTACAGATGGTACAGGTAGAGAGAGGACAGAGGGTATAGATGGTATAGGTAGGGAGTATAGATGGTACAGGTAGAGGACAGAGGGTACAGATGGTAGAGGGTATAGATGATACAGGTAGAGGGTATAGATGGTAGAGGGTAGAGGACAGAGGGTATAGATGTTATAGGTAGGGAGTATAGATGGTACATGTAGAGGACAGAGGGTACAGATGGTAGAGGGTATAGAGGGTAGAGGGTATAGATGGTAGAGGGTATAGATGGTACAGGTATAGGACAGAGGGTATAGATGGTAGAGGGTAGAGGACAGAGGGTATAGATGGTAGAGGGTAGAGGACAGAGGGTATAGAGGGTAGAGGGTATAGATGGTACAGGTATAGGACAGAGGGTATAGTGGTACATGTAGAGGACAGAGGGTATAGATGTTATAGGTAGGGAGTATAGATGGTACAGGTAGAGGACAGAGGGTACAGATGGTAGAGGGTATAGAGGGTAGAGGGTATAGATGGTACAGGTAGAGGACAGAGGGTATAGATGGTATCGATAGAGGGTATAGATGGTACAGGTAGAGGACAGAGGGTATAGATGTTATAGGTAGGGAGTATAGATGGTACATGTAGAGGACAGAGGGTACAGATGGTAGAGGGTATAGAGGGTAGAGGGTATAGATGGTACAGGTAGAGGACAGAGGGTATAGATGGTATAGGTAGGGAGTATAGATGGTACAGGTAGAGGACAGGGTACAGATGGTAGAGGGTATAGAGGGTAGAGGGTATAGATGGTACAGGTAGAGGACAGAGGGTATAGATGTTATAGGTAGGGAGTATAGATGGTACATGTAGAGGGGACAGAGGGTACAGATGGTAGAGGGTATAGAGGGTAGAGGGTATAGATGGTACAGGTAGAGGACAGAGGGTATAGATGGTATAGGTAGGGAGTATAGATGGTACAGGTAGAGGACAGAGGGTATATATGGTACAGGTAGAGGACAGAGGATATAGATGGTATCGATAGAGGGTATAGATGGTACACGTAGAGGACAGAGGGTATAGATGTTATAGGTAGGGAGTATAGATGGTACATGTAGAGGACAGAGGGTACAGATGGTAGAGGGTATAGAGGGTAGAGGGTATAGATGGTACAGGTAGAGGGTAGAGGGTATAGATGGTACATGTAGAGGACAGATGGTATAGATGGTATATGTAGAGGGTATAGATGGTATATGTAGAGGGTATAGATGGTAGAGGTAGAGGGTATAGATGGTATAGGTAGAGGGTATAGAGGGTAGAGGGTATAGATGGTACAGGTAGAGGGTAGAGGGTATAGATGGTACATGTAGAGGACAGATGGTATAGATGGTATATGTAGAGGGTATAGATGGTATATGTAGAGGGTATAGATGGTATAGGTAGAGGGTATAGATGGTATATGTAGAGGGTATAGATGGTATATGTAGAGGGGAGAGGGGAGAGGGTATAGATGGTACATGTAGAGGACAGATGGTATAGATGGTATATGTAGAGGGTATAGATGGTATATGTAGAGGGTATAGATGGTATAGGTAGAGGGAGAGGGTATAGATGGTATATGTAGAGGGGAGAGGGGAGAGGGTATAGATGGTATTGGTAGAGGGGAGGGGAGAGGGTATAGATGGTATATGTAGAGGGTATAGATGGTAGAGGGAGAGGGTATAGATGGTACAGGTAGAGGGTAGAAGGTATATATGGAATAGGTAGAGGGAATAGATGTTATAGGTAGAGGGAATAGATGGTAGAGGGTAGAGGACAGAGGGTATAGAGGGTGTAGGTAGAAGACAGAGGGTATAGCTGGTATGGATATAGGGTAGAGGGTATAGATGGTAGAGGGTATAGATGGTATAGGTAGAGGGTATAGATGGTACAGGTAGATGACAGAGGGCATAGCTGAAATAGGTATAAGGTAGAGGGGATAGGGTATAGATGGTACAGGTAGAGGGTATAGATGGTACAGGTAGAGGACAGAGGGTATAGATGGTATAGGTAGAGGGTAGATGTTATAGATGATATAGGTAGAGGGTGTACAGGGTAGATGTTATAGATGATATAGGTAGAGGGTAGAGGGTGTACAGGGTAGATGTTATAGATGATATAGGTAGAGGGTAGAGGGTGTACAGGGTAGATGTTATAGATGATATAGGTAGAGGGTAGAGGGTATAGATAGTATGGGTAGAGGACAGAGGGTATAGAGTAAGAGGGAGGACAGGAGAGAGGGGAGGTAGTGTGAGACTAAGAGGGAGGACAGGAGGGAGGGGAGGTAGTGTGAGAGTAAGAGGGAGGAAGGGGCCCAGGTGCCAATGTTCCAAGGTGGTGTGGTGCTCTGAAACGTGTGATGACAGGCTGGGCTTGGTAGGAATAACGTGCGGAAGATGTGAACTCTGAGCTAACAATAGACTGCAGAATTACACTGTCGCGGAGCCGCCATCACGCCAACTCCTAACCAGCTAATAGTCTACTACACAGCCCTGCATGGTAAATGACCTATAGGACAAACTCAGAGACAATGGGGTCTGTTAATGACCTATAGGACATACTCAGAGACAATGGGGTCTGTTAATGACCTATAGGACATACTCAGAGACAATGGGGTCTGTTAATGACCTATAGGACATACTCAGAGACAATGGGGTCTGTTAATGACCTATAGGACATACTCAGAGACAATGGGGTCTGTTAATGACCTATAGGACAAACTCAGAGACAGTGGGGTCTGTTAATGACCTATAGGACAAACTCAGAGACAGTGGGGTCTGTTAATGACCTATAGGACATACTCAGAGACAATGGGGTCTGTTAATGACCTATAGGACAAACTCAGAGACAGTGGGGTCTGTTAATGACCGATAGGACAAACTCAGAGACAATGGGGTCTGTTAATGACCTATAGGACATACTCAGAGACAATGGGGTCTGTTAATGACCTATAGGACATACTCAGAGACAATGGGGTCTGTTAATGACCTATAGGACATACTCAGAGACAATGGGGTCTGTTAATGACCTATAGGACATACTCAGAGACAATGGGGTCTGTTAATGACCTATAGGACATACTCAGAGGCAATGGGGTCTGTTAATGACCTATAGGACATACTCAGAGACAATGGGGTCTGTTAATGACCTATAGGACATACTCAGAGACAATGGGGTCTGTTAATGACCTATAGGACATACTCAGAGACAATGGGGTCTGTTAATGACCTATAGGACATACTCAGAGACAATGGGGTCTGTTAATGACCTATAGGACATACTCAGAGACAATGGGGTCTGTTAATGACCTATAGGACATACTCAGAGACAATGGGGTCTGTTAATGACCTATAGGACAAACTCATAGACAGTGGGGTCTGTTAATGACCTAAAGGACATACTCAGAGACAATGGGGTCTGTTTATGACCTATAGGACAAACTCAGAGACAATGGGGTCTGTTAATGACCGATAGGACAAACTCAGAGACAGTGGGGTCTGTTAATGACCTAAAGGACATACTCAGAGACAATGGGGTATGTTAATGACCTAAAGGACAAACTCACAGACAATGGGGTCTGTTAATGACCTAAAGGACAAACTCAGAGACAATGGGGTCTGTTAATGACCTATAGGACATACTCAGAGACAATGGGGTCTATTGATGACCTACCAACACATTTTCACACAGTGAATGTTGAAGTCCATCTTCTCGCTAATAGTTCTAGCCTCAGACGTTTCTCGTCAAAATAACAATCGGATTGAGAATATCCAACTCAAGACAGAGGGTATAGTGGGAAATGTATTATGTTCTGTACTATAAACAAATGGAATCTGTTACACACTAACAAACAGTCTGTTACTCTCAGTCTGTTACTCACTCACAGTCTGTTACTCACAGTCTGTTACTCACTCACAGTCTGTTACTCTCAGTCTGTTACTCACAGTCTGTTACTCACTCACAGTCTGTTACTCACTCACAGTCTGTTACTCACAGTCTGTTACTCACAGTCTGTTACTCACTCACAGTCTGTTACTCACAGTCTGTTACTCACTCACAGTCTGTTACTCACAGTCTGTTACTCTCAGTCTGTTACTCACAGTCTGTTACTCTCAGTATGTTACTCACTCACAGTCTGTTACTCACAGTATGTTACTCACTCACAGTCTGTTACTCACTCACAGTCTGTTACTCACAGTTTGTTACTCACTCACAGTTTGTTACTCACTAACAAACAGTCTGTTAGTCACAGTCTGTTACTCTCAGTTTGTTACTCACTCACAGTCTGTTACTCACTCACAGTCTGTTACTCACAGTCTGTTACTCACAGTCTGTTACTCACTCACAGTCTGTTACTCACAGTCTGTTACTCACTCACAGTCTGTTACTCTCAGTTTGTTACTCACTCACAGTCTGTTACTCACTCACAGTCTGTTACTCACAGTCTGTTACTCACTCACAGTCTGTTACTCACAGTCTGTTACTCTCAGTCTGTTACTCACAGTCTGTTACTCTCAGTCTGTTACTCACTCACAGTCTGTTACTCACTCACAGTCTGTTACTCACTCACAGTCTGTTACTCACAGTCTGTTACTCACTCACAGTTTGTTACTCACTAACAAACAGTCTGTTACTCACAGTCTGTTACTCTCAGTTTGTTACTCACTCACAGTCTGTTACTCACTCACAGTCTGTTACTCACAGTCTGTTACTCACTAACAAACAGTCTGTTACTCACAGTCTGTTACTCACTCACAGTCTGTTACACACAAACAAACAGTCTGTTACTCACTCACAGTCTGTTACTCACTCACAGTCTGTTACTCACTCACAGTCTGTTACTCACAGTCTGTTACTCACTCACAGTCTGTTACTCACAGTCTGTTACTCACTCACAGTCTGTTACTCACAGTTTGTTACTCACTCACAGTTTGTTACTCACTAACAAACAGTCTGTTACTCACAGTCTGTTACTCTCAGTTTGTTACTCACTCACAGTCTGTTACTCACTCACAGTCTGTTACACAAACAAACAGTCTGTTACTCACTCACAGTCTGTTACTCACTCACAGTCTGTTACTCACTCACAGTCTGTTACACACAAACAAACAGTCTGTTACTCACTCACAGTCTGTTACTCACTCACAGTCTGTTACTCACTCACAGTCTGTTACAAACAAACAGTCTGTTACTCACTCACAGTCTGTTACTCACTCACAGTCTGTTACTCATAGTCTGTTACTCACTCACAGTCTGTTACTCACAGTCTGTTACTCACTCACAGTCTGTTACTCACAGTCTGTTACTCACTCACAGTCTGTTACTCACAGTCTGTTACTCACTCACAGTCTGTTACTCACAGTTTGTTACTCACTCACAGTCTGTTACTCACAGTCTGTTACTCACTCACAGTCTGTTACTCACAGTCTGTTACTCACTCACAGTCTGTTACTCACAGTCTGTTACTCACAGTCTGTTACTCACTCACAGTCTGTTACTCACAGTCTGTTACTCACAGTCTGTTACTCACTCACAGTCTGTTACTCACAGTCTGTTACTCACTCACAGTCTGTTACTCACAGTCTGTTACTCACTCACAGTCTGTTACTCACTCACAGTCTGTTACTCACAGTCTGTTACTCACTCACAGTCTGTTACTCACTCACAGTCTGTTACTCACAGTCTGTTACTCACTCACAGTCTGTTACTCACAGTCTGTTACTCACAGTCTGTTACTCACAGTCTGTTACTCACAGTCTGTTACTCACTCACAGTCTGTTACTCACTCACAGTCTGTTACTCACAGTCTGTTACTCACTCACAGTCTGTTACTCACTCACAGTCTGTTACTCACTCACAGTCTGTTACTCACAGTCTGTTACTCACTCACAGTCTGTTACTCACAGTCTGTTACTCACAGTCTGTTACTCACAGTCTGTTACTCACAGTCTGTTACTCACTCACAGTCTGTTACTCACAGTCTGTTACTCACTCACAGTCTGTTACTCACTCACAGTCTGTTACTCACAGTCTGTTACTCACTCACAGTCTGTTACTCACTCACAGTCTGTTACTCACAGTCTGTTACTCACAGTCTGTTACTCACTCACAGTCTGTTACTCACAGTCTGTTACTCACTCACAGTCTGTTACTCACTCACAGTCTGTTACTCACTCACAGTCTGTTACTCACAGTCTGTTACTCACAGTCTGTTACTCACTCACAGTCTGTTACTCACAGTCTGTTACTCACTCACAGTCTGTTACTCACTCACAGTCTGTTACTCACAGTCTGTTACTCACTCACAGTCTGTCTGTTACTCACAGTCTGTTACTCACTCACAGTCTGTTACTCACTCACAGTCTGTTACTCACAGTCTGTTACTCACTCACAGTCTGTTACTCACAGTCTGTTACTCACAGTCTGTTACTCACTCACAGTCTGTTACTCACAGTCTGTTACTCACAGTCTGTTACTCACTCACAGTCTGTTACTCACAGTCTGTTACTCACAGTCTGTTACTCACTCACAGTCTGTTACTCACAGTCTGTTACTCACTCACAGTCTGTTACTCACAGTCTGTTACTCACTCACAGTCTGTTACTCACAGTTTGTTACTCACTCACAGTTTGTTACTCACTAACAAACAGTCTGTTACTCACAGTCTGTTACTCTCAGTTTGTTACTCACTCACAGTCTGTTACTCACTCACAGTCTGTTACTCACAGTCTGTTACTCACTAACAGTCTGTTACACACAAACAAACAGTCTGTTACTCACTCACAGTCTGTTACTCACTCACAGTCTGTTACTCACTCACAGTCTGTTACACACAAACAAACAGTCTGTTACTCACTCACAGTCTGTTACTCACTCACAGTCTGTTACTCACAGTCTGTTACTCACAGTCTGTTACTCACAGTCTGTTACTCACAGTCTGTTACTCACAGTCTGTTACTCACTCACAGTCTGTTACTCACAGTCTGTTACTCACTCACAGTCTGTTACTCACAGTCTGTTACTCACTCACAGTCTGTTACTCACAGTCTGTTACTCACTCACAGTCTGTTACTCACAGTCTGTTACTCACTCACAGTCTGTTACTCACAGTCTGTTACTCACTCACAGTCTGTTACTCACAGTCTGTTACTCACTCACAAACAGTCTGCTTCTCTCTAATAAAAAATAATTCTGTACGTTTCTCGTTAAAATAACATCTAACTCAAGACTTTGTAAACACAGTGTGATGGAAAACAGCGTGTTTGAGTTTCACATGATGTGTGTCGTCGCGGCGGCGCTGGAGTTCACTGTCTGAATGACGTGTTTTAGACCCTAATCACAATGTGTCAGAAAATGAGACGGTTAATTTAGCTTCTCCACCCTCTTTCGTTTCGCCTCCCTTTCTTTTTCACATCTCCTGCTGTCTATGATTTCTCTCTCTCTCCGCAACACGTTCACTCCTTCACGACCTCCTACCCTCTTTCTCTCCTCTCATCTCCTCCTCTCATCTTTCTCTCTTTGCCCCGTCTATAATTGGATTCTATTTCCAGGACGCTATAAGTGTCGGTGTCTCTTGTTCCGGTGTCTCTTGTGTCGGTGTCTCTTGTATTGGTGTCTCTTGTGTCTGTGTCTCTTGTGTTGGTGTCTCTTGTGTTGGTGTCTCTTGTGTTGGTGTCTCTTGTATTGGTGTCTCTTGTGTCTGTGTCTCTTGTGTTGGTGTCTCTTGTGTCGGTGTCTCTTGTGTGTGTCTCTTGTGTGTGTCTCTTGTGTTGGTGTCTCTTGTGTTGGTGTCTCTTGTGTCGGTGTCTCTTGTTCCAGTGTCTCTTGTGTCTGTCTCTTGTGTTGGTGTCTCTTGTGTTGGTGTCTCTTGTGTTGGTGTCTCTTGTGTCGGTGTCTCTTGTTCCAGTGTCTCTTGTGTCTGTCTCTTGTGTTGGTGTCTCTTGTGTTGGTGTCTCTTGTGTCGGTGTCTCTTGTTCCAGTGTCTCTTGTGTCTGTCTCTTGTGTTGGTGTCTCTTGTGTTGGTGTCTCTTGTGTCGGTGTCTCTTGTTCCAGTGTCTCTTGTGTCGGTGTCTCTTGTGTTGGTGTCTCTTGTGTTGGTGTCTCTTGTGTTGGTGTCTCTTGTGTTGGTGTCTCTTGTGTCGGTGTCTCTTGTGTTGGTGTCTCTTGTGTTGGTGTCTATTGTGTCTGTCTCTTGTGTCTGTCTCTTGTGTTGGTGTCTCTTGTGTTGGTGTCTCTTGTGTCGGTGTCTCTTGTTCCGGTGTCTCTTGTGTCGGTGTCTCTTGTGTTGGTGTCTCTTGTGTCGGTGTCTCTTGTGTTGGTGTCTCTTGTGTTGGTGTCTCTTGTGTTGGTGTCTCTTGTGTTGGTGTCTCTTGTGTTGGTGTCTCTTGTGTCTGTCTCTTGTGTCGGTGTCTCTTGTGTTGGTGTCTCTTGTGTTGGTGTCTCTTGTGTCGGTGTCTCTTGTGTTGGTGTCTCTTGTGTTGGTGTCTCTTGTGTCGGTGTCTCTTGTGTTGGTGTCTCTTGTGTCGGTGTCTCTTGTGTCGGTGTCTCTTGTGTCGGTGTCTCTTGTGTCGGTGTCTCTTGTGTTGGTGTCTCTTGTGTCGGTGTCTCTTGTGTCGGTGTCTCTTGTGTCGGTGTCTCTTGTGTCGGTGTCTCTTGTGTTGGTGTCTCTTGTGTTGGTGTCTCTTGTGTCTGTCTCTTGTGTCGGTGTCTCTTGTGTCGGTGTCTCTTGTGTCGGTGTCTCTTGTGTCTGTCTCTTGTGTCGGTGTCTCTTGTGTCGGTGTCTCTTGTGTCGGTGTCTCTTGTGTCGGTGTCTCTTGTGTTGGTGTCTCTTGTGTCGGTGTCTCTTGTGTCGGTGTCTCTTGTGTTGGTGTCTCTTGTGTTGGTGTCTCTTGTGTCGGTGTCTCTTGTGTCGGTGTCTCTTGTGTCGGTGTCTCTTGTGTCGGTGTCTCTTGTGTCTGTCTCTTCTGTTGGTGTCTCTTCTGTTTGTGTATCTTGTGTTGGTGTCTCTTGTGTCGGTGTCTCTTGTGTTGGTGTCTCTTGTTCCGGTGTCTCTTGTGTCGGTGTCTCTTGTGTCTGTGTCTCTTGTGTCGGTGTCTCTTGTGTCTGTCTCTTGTGTTGGTGTCTCTTGTGTCGGTGTCTCTTGTGTCGGTGTCTCTTGTGTCGGTGTCTCTTGTGTTGGTGTCTCTTGTGTTGGTGTCTCTTGTGTCGGTGTCTCTTGTGTTGGTGTGTCTTCTGTTGGTGTCTCTTGTGTTGGTGTCTCTTGTGTCGGTGTCTCTTGTGTCGGTGTCTCTTGTGTCGGTGTCTCTTGTGTCTGTCTCTTGTGTTGGTGTCTCTTGTTCCAGTGTCTCTTGTGTCGGTGTCTCTTGTGTTGGTGTCTCTTGTGTCGGTGTCTCTTGTGTCGGTGTCTCTTGTGTCGGTGTCTCTTGTGTCGGTGTCTCTTGTGTCGGTGTCTCTTGTGTTGGTGTCTCTTGTGTCGGTGTCTCTTGTGTCGGTGTCTCTTGTGTCGGTGTCTCTTGTGTCGGTGTCTCTTGTGTCGGTGTCTCTTGTGTTGGTGTCTCTTGTGTTGGTGTCTCTTGTGTTGGTGTCTCTTGTGTTGGTGTCTCTTGTGTTGGTGTCTCTTGTGTCGGTGTCTCTTGTGTTGGTGTGTCTTCTGTTGGTGTCTCTTGTGTTGGTGTCTCTTGTGTCGGTGTCTCGTGTGTCTGTCGCTTGTGTCTGTGTCTCTTGTGTTGGTGTCTCTTGTGTCGGTGTCTCTTGTGTTGGTGTGTCTTCTGTTGGTGTCTCTTGTGTTGGTGTCTCTTGTGTTGGTGTCTATTGTGTCTGTCTCTTGTGTTGGTGTCTCTTGTGTCGGTGTCTCTTATGTCGGTGTATCTTGTGTCGGTGTCTCTTGTGTCGGTGTCTCTTGTGTTGGTGTCTCTTGTGTCTGTCTCTTGTGTTGGTGTCACTTGTGTCTGTGTCTCTTGTGTTGGTGTCTCTTGTGTCTGTCTCTTGTGTTGGTGTCTCTTGTGTCGGTGTCTCTTGTGGCGGTGTCTCTTGTGTCTGTGTCTCTTGTATCAGTGTCTCTTGTGTGGTGTCTCTTGTGTTGGTGTCTCTTGTGTCGGTGTCTCTTGTGTCGGTGTCTATTGTGTCGGTGTCTCTTGTATCAGTGTCTCTTGTGTCGGTGTCTCTTGTGTCGGTGTCTCTTGTGTCTGTCTCTTGTGTCTGTCTCTTGTGTTGGTGTCTCTTGTGTTGGTGTCTCTTGTGTCGGTGTCTCTTGTGTTGGTGTCTCTTGTGTTGGTGTCTCTTGTGTTGGTGTCTCTTGTGTTGGTGTCTCTTGTGTCTGTCTCTTGTGTCGGTGTCTCTTGTGTTGGTGTCTCTTGTGTTGGTGTCTCTTGTGTCGGTGTCTCTTGTTCCAGTGTCTCTTGTGTCTGTCTCTTGTGTTGGTGTCTCTTGTGTTGGTGTCTCTTGTGTTGGTGTCTCTTGTGTCGGTGTCTCTTGTTCCAGTGTCTCTTGTGTTGGTGTCTCTTGTGTTGGTGTCTCTTGTGTTGGTGTCTCTTGTGTCGGTGTCTCTTGTGTCTGTCTCTTGTGTCTGTCTCTTGTGTTGGTGTCTCTTGTGTTGGTGTCTCTTGTGTCGGTGTCTCTTGTTCCAGTGTCTCTTGTGTCGGTGTCTCTTGTGTTGGTGTCTCTTGTGTTGGTGTCTCTTGTGTTGGTGTCTCTTGTGTTGGTGTCTCTTGTGTCGGTGTCTCTTGTGTTGGTGTCTCTTGTGTTGGTGTCTCTTGTGTCTGTCTCTTGTGTCTGTCTCTTGTGTTGGTGTCTCTTGTGTTGGTGTCTCTTGTGTCGGTGTCTCTTGTTCCAGTGTCTCTTGTGTCGGTGTCTCTTGTGTTGGTGTCTATTGTGTCGGTGTCTCTTGTGTTGGTGTCTCTTGTGTTGGTGTCTCTTGTGTTGGTGTCTCTTGTGTTGGTGTCTCTTGTGTTGGTGTCTCTTGTGTCTGTCTCTTGTGTCTGTCTCTTGTGTTGGTGTCTCTTGTGTTGGTGTCTCTTGTGTCGGTGTCTCTTGTGTTGGTGTCTCTTGTGTTGGTGTCTCTTGTGTCGGTGTCTCTTGTGTTGGTGTCTCTTGTGTCGGTGTCTCTTGTGTCGGTGTCTCTTGTGTCGGTGTCTCTTGTGTCGGTGTCTCTTGTGTCGGTGTCTCTTGTGTCTGTGTCTCTTGTGTCTGTGTCTCTTGTGTCGGTGTCTCTTGTGTCGGTGTCTCTTGTGTTGGTGTCTCTTGTGTTGGTGTCTCTTGTGTCTGTCTCTTGTGTCGGTGTCTCTTGTGTCGGTGTCTCTTGTGTCGGTGTCTCTTGTGTCTGTCTCTTGTGTCGGTGTCTCTTGTGTCGGTGTCTCTTGTGTTGGTGTCTCTTGTGTCGGTGTCTCTTGTGTTGGTGTCTCTTGTGTCGGTGTCTCTTGTGTCGGTGTCTCTTGTGTTGGTGTCTCTTGTGTTGGTGTCTCTTGTGTTGGTGTCTCTTGTGTTGGTGTCTCTTGTGTCGGTGTCTCTTGTGTCGGTGTCTCTTGTGTCTGTCTCTTCTGTCGGTGTCTCTTCTGTTTGTGTATCTTGTGTTGGTGTCTCTTGTGTCGGTGTCTCTTGTGTTGGTGTCTCTTGTGTCGGTGTCTCTTGTGTCGGTGTCTCTTGTGTCGGTGTCTCTTGTGTCGGTGTCTCTTGTGTCTGTCTCTTGTGTTGGTGTCTCTTGTGTCGGTGTCTCTTGTGTCGGTGTCTCTTGTGTCGGTGTCTCTTGTGTTGGTGTCTCTTCTGTTGGTGTCTCTTGTGTCGGTGTCTCTTGTGTTGGTGTGTCTTGTGTTGGTGTCTCTTGTGTTGGTGTCTCTTGTGTCGGTGTCTCTTGTGTCGGTGTCTCTTGTGTCGGTGTCTCTTGTGTCTGTCTCTTGTGTTGGTGTCTCTTGTTCCAGTGTCTCTTGTGTCGGTGTCTCTTGTGTTGGTGTCTCTTGTGTCTGTGTCTCTTGTGTCGGTGTCTCTTGTGTCGGTGTCTCTTGTGTCTGTGTCTCTTGTGTCGGTGTCTCTTGTGTTGGTGTCTCTTGTGTCGGTGTCTCTTGTGTCGGTGTCTCTTGTGTCGGTGTCTCTTGTGTCGGTGTCTCTTGTGTCGGTGTCTCTTGTGTTGGTGTCTCTTGTGTTGGTGTCTCTTGTGTTGGTGTGTCTTGTGTTGGTGTCTCTTGTGTTGGTGTCTCTTGTGTCGGTGTCTCTTGTGTTGGTGTGTCTTCTGTTGGTGTCTCTTGTGTTGGTGTCTCTTGTGTCGGTGTCTCTTGTGTCGGTGTCTCTTGTGTCGGTGTCTCTTGTGTCGGTGTCTCTTGTGTCGGTGTCTCTTGTGTTGGTGTGTCTTCTGTTGGTGTCTCTTGTGTTGGTGTCTCTTGTGTTGGTGTCTCTTGTGTCGGTGTCTCTTGTGTCTGTGTCTCTTGTGTTGGTGTCTCTTGTGTCGGTGTCTCTTGTGTCGGTGTCTATTGTGTCGGTGTCTCTTGTGTTGGTGTCTCTTGTGTCTGTCTCTTGTGTTGGTGTCACTTGTGTCTGTGTCTCTTGTGTTGGTGTCTCTTGTGTCTGTCTCTTGTGTTGGTGTCTCTTGTGTCGGTGTCTCTTGTGGCGGTGTCTCTTGTGTCTGTGTCTCTTGTATCAGTGTCTCTTGTGTCGGTGTCTCTTGTGTTGGTGTCTCTTGTGTCGGTGTCTCTTGTGTCGGTGTCTATTGTTGGTGTCTCTTGTGTTGGTGTCTCTTGTGTCTGTCTCTTGTGTTGGTGTCACTTGTGTCTGTGTCTCTTGTGTTGGTGTCTCTTGTGTCTGTCTCTTGTGTTGGTGTCTCTTGTGTCGGTGTCTCTTGTGGCGGTGTCTCTTGTGTCTGTGTCTCTTGTATCAGTGTCTCTTGTGTCGGTATCTCTTGTGTCGGTGTCTCTTGTGTTGGTGTCTCGTGTTGGTGTCTCTTGTGTTGGTGTCTCTTCTGTTGGTGTCTCTTGTGTTGGTGTGTCTTCTGTTGGTGTCTCTTCTGTTGGTGTATCTTGTGTTGGTGTATCTTGTGTCGGTGTCTCTTGTTTTGATGTCTCGTGTGTTGGTGTCTCTTCTGTTGGTGTCTCTTGTGTTGGTGTCTCTTGTGTCGGTGTCTCTTGTGGTAATGTCTTGTGTTGGTGTCTCTTGTGTTGGTGTCTCTTGTGTCTGTCTCTTGTGTCGGTGTCTCTTGTGTCGGTGTCTCTTGTGTTGGTGTCTCTTGTGTCGGTGTCTCTTGTGTCGGTGTCTCTTGTGTTGGTGTGTCTTCTGTTGGTGTCTCTTGTGTTGGTGTCTCTTGTGTTGGTGTCTCTTGTGTTGGTGTCTCTTGTGTTGGTGTCTCTTGTGTCGGTGTATCTTGTGTCGGTGTCTCTTGTGTTGGTGTGTCTTCTGTTGGTGTCTCTTGTGTTGGTGTCTCTTGTGTTGGTGTCTCTTGTGTCTGTCTCTTGTGTTGGTGTCACTTGTGTCTGTGTCTCTTGTGTTGGTGTCTCTTGTGTTGGTGTCTCTTGTGTCGGTGTCTCTTGTGTCGGTGTCTCTTGTGTCGGTGTCTCTTGTGTCTGTCTCTTGTGTCGGTGTCTCTTGTGTCTGTCTCTTGTGTCGGTGTCTCTTGTGTCGGTGTCTCTTGTGTCGGTGTCTCTTGTGTCGGTGTCTCTTGTGTTGGTGTCTCTTGTGTTGGTGTCTCTTGTGTCTGTGTCTCTTGTGTTGGTGTATCTTGTGTCTGTCTCTTGTGTCGGTATCTCTTGTGTCGGTGTCTCTTGTGTTGGTGTCTCGTGTTGGTGTCTCTTCTGTTGGTGTCTCTTGTGTTGGTGTGTCTTCTGTTGGTGTCTCTTCTGTTGGTGTATCTTGTGTTGGTGTATCTTGTGTCGGTGTCTCTTGTGGTAATGTCTTGTGTTGGTGTCTCTTGTGTTGGTGTCTCTTGTTTTGATGTCTCGTGTGTTGGTGTCTCTTCTGTTGGTGTCTCTTGTGTTGGTGTCTCTTGTGTTGGTGTCTCTTGTGTCGGTGTCTCTTGTGTTGTTGTCTCTTGTGTCGGTGTCTCTTGTGGTAATGTCTTGTGTTGGTGTCTCTTGTGTTGGTGTCTCTTGTGTCTGTCTCTTGTGTCGGTGTCTCTTGTGTCGGTGTCTCTTGTGTTGGTGTCTCTTGTGTCGGTGTCTCTTGTGTCGGTGTATCTTGTGTCGGTGTCTCTTGTGTTGGTGTGTCTTCTGTTGGTGTCTCTTGTGTTGGTGTCTCTTGTGTCGGTGTCTCTTGTGTCGGTGTCTCTTGTGTTGGTGTCTCTTGTGTTGGTGTCTCTTGTGTCGGTGTCTCTTGTGTTGGTGTCTCTTGTGTCGGTGTCTCTTGTGTTGGTGTCTCTTGTGTTGGTGTCTCTTGTGTTGGTGTCTCTTGTGTTGGTGTCTCTTGTGTCTGTGTCTCTTGTGTCGGTGTCTCTTGTGTCGGTGTCTCTTGTGTTGGTGTCTCTTGTGTTGGTGTCTCTTGTGTTGGTGTCTCTTGTGTCGGTGTCTCTTGTGTTGGTGTCTCTTGTGTTGGTGTCTCTTGTGTCTGTCTCTTGTGTCTGTCTCTTGTGTCGGTGTCTCTTGTGTTGGTGTCTCTTGTGTCTGTCTCTTGTGTTGGTGTCACTTGTGTCTGTGTCTCTTGTGTTGGTGTCTCTTGTGTTGGTGTCTCGTTGGTGTGTCTTCTGTTGGTGTCTCTTCTGTTGGTGTCTCTTGTGTTGGTGTATCTTGTGTCGGTGTCTCTTGTGGTAATGTCTTGTGTTGGTGTCTCTTGTGTTGGTGTCTCTTCTGTTGGTGTCTCTTGTGTTGGTGTCTCTTGTGGCGGTGTCTCTTGTGTTGGTGTCTCTTGTGTCGGTGTCTCTTGTGTTGGTGTCTCTTGTGTCGGTGTCTCTTGTGTCGGTGTCTCTTGTGTCTGTCTCTTGTGTCTGTCTCTTGTGTCTGTCTCTTGTGTCGGTGTCTCTTGTGTTGGTGTCTCTTGTGTCTGTCTCTTGTGTTGGTGTCACTTGTGTCTGTGTCTCTTGTGTTGGTGTCTCTTGTGTTGGTGTCTCGTGTTGGTGTGTCTTCTGTTGGTGTCTCTTCTGTTGGTGTCTCTTGTGTTGGTGTATCTTGTGTCGGTGTCTCTTGTGGTAATGTCTTGTGTTGGTGTCTCTTGTGTTGGTGTATCTTCTGTTGGTGTCTCTTGTGTTGGTGTCTCTTGTGGCGGTGTCTCTTGTGTCTGTGTCTCTTGTATCAGTGTCTCTTGTGTCGGTATCTCTTGTGCCTGTGTCTCTTGTGTCTGTCTCTTGTGTTGGTGTCTCTTGTGTCTGTCTCTTGTGTTGGTGTCTCTTGTGTCTGTCTCTTGTGTTGGTGTCTCGTGTTGGTGTGTCTTCTGTTGGTGTCTCTTCTGTTGGTGTATCTTGTGTCGGTGTCTCTTGTGTTGGTGTCTCGTGTTGGTGTCTCTTGTGTTGGTGTCTCTTCTGTTGGTGTCTCTTGTGTTGGTGTGTCTTCTGTTGGTGTCTCTTCTGTTGGTGTATCTTGTGTCGGTGTCTCTTGTGTTGGTGTCTCGTGTTGGTGTGTCTTCTGTTGGTGTCTCTTCTGTTGGTGTCTCTTGTGTTGGTGTATCTTGTGTCGGTGTCTCTTGTGGTAATGTCTTGTGTTGGTGTCTCTTGTGTTGGTGTCTCTTGTTTTGATGTCTCGTGTGTTGGTGTCTCTTCTGTTGGTGTCTCTTCTGTTGGTGTCTCTTGTGTCGGTGTCTCTTGTGCCTGTGTCTCTTGTGTCTGTCTCTTGTGTTGGTGTCTCTTGTGTTGGTGTCTCTTGTGTCTGTGTCTATTCTAGTCGGTGTCTCTTATGTCAGTGTCACTTGTATTGGTGTCTCTTGTGTTGGTGTCTCTTCTGTTGGTGTCTCTTGTGTCGGTGTCTCTTGTGCCTGTGTCTCTTGTGTCTGTCTCTTGTGTTGGTGTCTCTTGTGTTGGTGTCTCTTGTGTCTGTGTCTCTTCTAGTCGGTGTCTCTTATGTCAGTGTCACTTGTATTGGTGTCTCTTGTGTTGGTGTCTCTTGTGTTGGTGTCTCAACCCATTTTCTTTCTCTCTCTCTCCCTCCATCGCTCGCTTTCTCTCTCTTCCTTATCAGTCCCGTCTTTCTCTCACTCTTTATATAAAGCCTCCATCTCCCTTCAAGTGGTCTCTTCAAACTATTTAATTTCCCCTTTTGACTTTCCTTTCCCCTTTTGACTAGTTATATAAGTTCAATACCAGACGATTTAAAAAGCAGTCTGAAAGAGACCCGTGTACAGGCGCATATAAAGCCAGCTGCGAGGTGCCTAGTAATGTGAATAGCACGGTGTTCACCCAGTTCAGATTACAGTGCGAGTCTGTCAGGGAAGGCGGAAGAAGGTACGTTTAGAGAGTTGGGAAACACTTTAAAGGAGCGTTTTGGGATACCGAGCTAGAAAAAATGAAACCAGCATCTCCTAGTAATATGTAATAGGTTTATAGATAACTGAATTAAAACATCATCTACTATCTTGTTTTGATAGAGACTCACTGCTAATAAAGCAAGGGAACAACTTGAAAACAGATAAAGAAAGATAAAAGATAGAAGATAAAAGAGATAGTGGAAGAGAGGAGAGGAGAGGAGAGGAGAGGAGAGGAGAGGAGAGAGGAGAGGGGAGGAGAGGAGGGAGGAGAGGGAGAGGCTGAGAGGCTGAGAGGAGAGGGAGAGGAGAGGGAGGAGAGGAGAGGAGAGGAGAGGAGAGGAGAGGAGAGGAGAGGAGAGGAGAGGAGAGGAGAGGCTGAGAGGCTGAGAGGCTGAGAGGCTGAGGAGTTGGTTGGCTGGGAGGATGTCTCTAGGGGCGGAGCGTTGTATTTAAACGAGGAAATAGATTTAGACAGATAAAGGAGAAGGATGATATAGTGCTTTTAAAAGTTGAGAAGAGAGAGAGGAACAAACCCGTAAAGTATTAGTCTCGAAGAGCCAGCTTCGTCAGCCACGTTGGGACACCACACACAGACACACTCCGACACACCCACCGCAACAGATGTGCTCGACCGTGCCCATACGGACCTTTCAGATCCAACCAACGCCGACTCGTACCACGCCCACAAACCCACGGCGTCCAGACACACACGTTACACACCTGCTGACTATCACTCTGGCAGCTCATTCTGCTGCTGTTACTGCTGCTATCTCTGCTGCTGTTACTGGTGCAATCTCTGCTGCTGTACTAGTGCTGCTATCTCTGCTGCTGTTACTGGTGCTATCTCTGCTGATGTTACTGGTGCTGCTATCTCTGCTGCTGTTACTGGTGCTGCTATCTTTGCTGCTATCTCTGCTACTACTATCTCTGCTACTGCTATTTCTGCTCCTACTATCTCTGCTACTACTATCTCTGCTACTGTTATCTCTGATCCTACTATCTCTGCTACTGCTATCTCTGCTACTGCTATCTCTGCTACTACTATCTCTGCTACTGCTATCTCTGCTACTACTATCTCTACTACTGCTATCTCTGCTACTACTATCTCTGCTACTACTATCTCTGCTACTACTATCTCTCCTACTACTACTATCTCTCCTACTACTACTATCTCTGCTACTACTATCTCTTCTACTACTATCTCTGCTACTACTATCTCTGCTACTGCTATCTCTGCTACTGCTGTTACTGGTGCTGTCTCACCCTGCTCTCTTTTTCTCTCCTCCTCCTCCTCCTCTCCCCGGCTCCTCCCGCAACACCACTGCCTCTCCCTTCTTCCATGTGTCCCCCGCCCACCATCCTCCATCAACATCGGTTTCTCCCTTCTGTCCTGTACCTCCTTACCCTCGTGATTCCTTCTCTCTCCTCCACTCTGGTCTATCTCTCTGTCCCCTCAACCTTTCATATCCTTGCTCTCCAAACTCTCCTTCTCCCTTCCATCCTCCTCTCTCCTTCTCCCTCCCATCCTCCTCCTCCCTCCTCTGCTCTCCTTCTCCCTCCCATCCTCCTCCTCCCTCCTCCGCTCTCCTTCTCCCTCCCATCCTCCTCCTCCCTCCTCCTCTCTCCTTCTCCATCCCATCCTCCGCTCTCCTTCTCCCTCCCTCCCATCCTCCTCCTCCCTCCTCCGCTCTCCTTCTCCCTCCCATCCTCCTCCTCCCTCCTCCGCTCTCCTTCTCCCTCCCATCCTCCTCCTCCCTCCTCCGCTCTCCTCCTACTCCTCCCCTTGCTCCCTCCCCTTCCTGCTGCTCTGCCCTCCCAGCTTTGGAGACTCAGTAGGTGCTCTGTCCTCTGCCTCCACCCTGGATCCCCTCCCCTCAGCTGGGCCGCTGGCCCGGCCACGCACCCTGCTACGTCAGCAGAGTCTCCAGCAGCCATTCATCCACCCACCTGCCCCAAGCCTCACCCAGCTCCCACCCACCTCCTCACAGAGTCTGGGAGAGCTATACCAGGTAACCCCGCCGGGGCACGGCCATCCTGGGGGAGGCGGGGGCAGTGAAGGAGGTGGGGTAGGAGGTGGGGTAGGAGGTGGGGGCACTCGAGGAGGTCCCAGGAGGGTGCGAGGGAGCCCTGCAGGGGCAGGCACTTCACAATACAGAGGAGGAGGAGGAGGAAGAGGAGGAGGAGGAGGAGGAAATCCTGGCTCCTGGGATCACATGATGGGCCAGTTGAAAAACAGAGGCCTGGATGCCAAGTCCTTCCTGTGAGTCTCTCTCTGTTTCTTCTGGGTTGGAAACTGTCTCTGTCTGGGTTGGAAACTGTCTCTGTCTGGGTTGTGACTGTCTCTGTCTGGGTTGTGACTGTCTCTGTCTGGGTTGGAAACTGTCTCTGTCTGGGTTGTGACTGTCTCTGTCTGGGTTGTGACTGTCTCTGTCTGGGTTGGAAACTGTCTCTGTCTGGGTTGGAAACTGTCTCTGTCTGGGTTGTGACTGTCTCTGTCTGGGTTGTGACTGTCTCTGTCTGGGTTGTGACTGTCTCTGTCTGAGTTGGAAACTGTCTCTGTCTGGGTTGGAAACTGTCTCTGTCTGGGTTGTGACTGTCTCTGTCTGAGTTGGAAACTGTCTCTGTCTGGGTTGGAAACTGTCTCTGTCTGGGTTGGAAACTGTCTCTGTCTGGGTTGGAAACTGTCTCTGTCTGAGTTGGAAACTGTCTCTGTCTGGGTTGTAACTGTCTCTGTCTGGGTTGTGACTGTCTCTGTCTGGGTTGGAAACTGTCTCTGTCTGGGTTGTGACTGTCTCTGTCTGGGTTGTGACTGTCTCTGTCTGGGTTGTGACTGTCTCTGTCTGGGTTGGAAACTGTCTCTGTCTGGGTTGGAAACTGTCTCTGTCTGGGTTGTGACTGTCTCTGTCTGGGTTGTGACTGTCTCTGTCTGGGTTGGAAACTGTCTCTGTCTGGGTTGGAAACTGTCTCTGTCTGGGTTGTGACTGTCTCTGTCTGGGTTGTGACTGTCTCTGTCTGGGTTGGAAACTGTCTCTGTCTGGGTTGGAAACTGTCTCTGTCTGGGTTGGAAACTGTCTCTGTCTGGGTTGGAAACTGTCTCTGTCTGGGTTGGTAACTGTCTCTGTCTGGGTTGTGACTGTCTCTGTCTGGGTTGTGACTGTCTCTGTCTGGGTTGTGAAACTGTCTCTGTCTGGGTTGTGACTGTCTCTGTCTGGGTTGTGACTGTCTCTGTCTGGGTTGGAAACTGTCTCTGTCTGGGTTGGAAACTGTCTCTGTCTGGGTTGGAAACTGTCTCTGTCTGGGTTGTAACTGTCTCTGTCTGGGTTGTAACTGTCTCTGTCTGGGTTGTGACTGTCTCTGTCTGGGTTGGAAACTGTCTCTGTCTGGGTTGTGACTGTCTCTGTCTGGGTTGGAAACTGTCTCTGTCTGGGTTGTGACTGTCTCTGTCTGAGTTGGAAACTGTCTCTGTCTGGGTTGTGAAACTGTCTCTGTCTGAGTTGGAGGACTGTCTGTAAGCAGGAAGTTGTA
>NC_068446.1:43998072-44015572 GCF_023373465.1 Oncorhynchus keta | reverse complement strand
TTATGTACTGTTACTGTCCTGTTATGTTATTTACTGTTACTGTACTGTTATGTACTGTTACTGTACTGTCATGTTATGTACTGTTACTGTTACTGTTATGTTATGTACTGTTACTGTCATGTTATGTACTGTTACTGTTACTGTCATGTTATGTACTGTTACTGTCATGTTATGTACTGTTACTGTCCTGTTATGTACTGTTACTGTCCTGTTATGTACTGTTACTGTCCTGTTATGTACTGTTACTGTCATGTTATGTACTGTTACTGTTACTGTCCTGTTATGTACTGTTACTGTCATGTTATGTACTGTTACTGTTACTGTCATGTTATGTACTGTTACTGTCATGTTATGTACTGTTACTGTTACTGTCCTGTTATGTACTGTTACTGTCATGTTATGTACTGTTACTGTTACTGTCATGTTATGTACTGTTACTGTCATGTTATGTACTGTTACTGTTACTGTCATGTTATGTACTGTTACTGTCATGTTATGTACTGTCATGTTATGTACTGTTACTGTCCTGTTATGTTATGTTCTGTTACTGTCCTGTTATGTACTGTTACTGTCCTGTTGTGTACTGTTACTGTCCTGTTATGTACTGTTACTGTTACTGTCATGTTATGTACTGTTACTGTTACTGTCCTGTTATGTACTGTTACTGTCATGTTATGTACTGTTACTGTTACTGTCATGTTATGTTCTGTTACTGTCGTGTTATGTACTGTTACTGTTACTGTCCTGTTATGTACTGTTACTGTCATGTTATGTACTGTTACTGTTACTGTCATGTTATGTTCTGTTACTGTTACTGTCATGTTATGTACTGTTACTGTCCTGTTATGTACTGTTACTGTCCTGTTATGTACTGTTACTGTCCTGTTATGTACTGTTACTGTCCTGTTATGTACTGTTACTGTCCTGTTGTGTACTGTTACTGTTACTGTCATGTTATGTACTGTTACTGTTACTGTCCTGTTATGTACTGTTACTGTCTGTCATGTTATGTACTGTTACTGTCATGTTATGTACTGTTACTGTACTGTTACTGTCCTGTTATGTACTGTTACTGTCCTGTCATGTTATGTACTGTTACTGTCCTGTTATGTTATGTACTGTTACTGTACTGTTATGTTATGTACTGTTACTGTTACTGTCATGTTATGTTACTGTACTGTACTGTTACTGTTACTGTACTGTCCTGTTATGTACTGTTACTGTTATGTACTGTTACTGTCCTGTTATGTACTGTTACTGTTACTGTTATGTGTTACTGTTATGTACTGTTACTGTCCTGTTACTGTGTTATGTACTGTTACTGTTACTGTCATGTTATGTACTGTTACTGTCCTGTTACTGTTACTGTACTGTTATTACTGTTACTGTCATGTTATGTACTGTTACTGTTACTGTCCTGTTATGTACTGTTACTGTCCTGTCATGTTATGTACTGTTACTGTTACTGTCCTGTTATGTACTGTTACTGTTACTGTCATGTTATGTACTGTTACTGTTACTGTCCTGTTATGTACTGTTACTGTCCTGTTATGTACTGTTACTGTTACTGTCCTGTTATGTACTGTTACTGTTACTGACCTGTTATGTACATTTGAACATTAGGTATAGTATGAGCATGATGAGGTGGACTAGGGTTACAGGTTAGATAGAATACAGGTTAGATAGTATACAGGGAGATAGGATACAGGTATAATTGATACAGGTTAGGTAGGAGACAGGTTAGATAGAATACAGGTTAGATAGAATACAGGTTAGATAGAATACAGGGAGATAGAATACAGGTTAGATAGAATACAGGGAGATAGGATACAGGTTAGATAGAATACAGGTTAGATAGAATACAGGTTAGATAGAATACAGGGAGATAGGATACAGGTTAGATAGAATACAGGGAGATAGGATACAGGTTAGATACAATACAGGTTAGATAGAATACAGGTTAGATAGAATACAGGGAGATAGGATACAGGTTAGATAGAATGCAGGTTAGATAGAATACAGGGAGATAGAATACAGGTTAGATAGAATACAGGGAGATAGGATACAGGTTAGATAGAATACAGGTTAGATAGAATACAGGTTAGATAGAATACAGGGAGATAGGATACAGGTTAGATAGAATACAGGGAGATAGGATACAGGTTAGATAGAATACAGGTTAGATAGAATACAGGGAGATAGGATACAGGTTAGATAGAATACAGGTTAGATAGAATACAGATTAGATAGAATACAGGGAGATAGGATACAGGTTAGATAGAATACAGGTTAGATAGAATACAGGGAGATAGGATACAGGTTAGATAGAATACAGGTTAGATAGAATACAGGTTAGATAGAATACAGGGAGATAGGATACAGGTATAATTGATACAGGTTAGGTAGGAGACAGGTTAGATATAATACAGGTTAGATAGAATACAAGTTAGATAGAATACAGGTTAGATAGGATAAAGGTTAGATAGAATACAGGTTAGATAGAATACAGGGAGATAGTATACAGGGAGATAGGATACAGGTTAGATAGTATACAGGGAGATAGGATACAGGTTAGATAGAATACAGGGAGATAGGATACAGGTTAGATAGAATACAGGGAGATAGGATACAGGTTAGATAGAATACAGGGAGATAGGATACAGGTTAGATAGAATACAGGGAGATAGGATACAGGTTAGATAGAATACAGGGAGATAGGATACAGGTTAGATAGAATACAGGGAGATAGGATACAGGTTAGATAGAATACAGGTTAGATAGAATACAGGGAGATAGAATACAGGTTAGATAGAATACAGGTTAGATAGAATACAGGGAGATAGGATACAGGTTAGATAGAATACAGGTTAGATAGAATACAGGGAGATAGTATACAGGTTAGATAGAATACAGGAGATAGGATACAGGTTAGATAGAATACAGGTTAGATAGAATACAGGTTAGATAGGATACAGGTTAGATAGGATACAGGTTAGATAGGATACAGGTTAGATAGAATACAGGTTAGATAGAATACAGGGAGATAGGATACAGGTTAGATAGAATACAGGGAGATAGGATACAGGTTAGATAGAATACAAGTTAGATAGAATACAGGGAGATAGGATACAGGTTAGATAGAATACAGGTTAGATAGAATACAGGTTAGATAGAATACAGGTAGATAGGATACAGGTTAGATAGAATACAGGTTAGATAGAATACAAGTTAGATAGAATACAGGTTAGATAGAATACAGGTTAGATAGAATACAGGGAGATAGAATACAGGTTAGATAGAATACAAGTTAGATAGAATACAGGTTAGATATAATACAGGTTAGATAGGATACAGGTTAGATAGAATACAGGGAGATAGGATACAGGTTAGATAGAATACAGGTTAGATAGAATACAGGGAGATAGAATACAGGTTAGATAGAATACAGGTTAGATAGAATACAGGGAGATAGGATACAGGTTAGATAGAATACAGGGAGATAGGATACAGGTTAGATAGAATACAGGTTAGATAGAATACAGGGAGATAGAATACAGGTTAGATAGAATACAGGTTAGATAGAATACAGGGAGATAGGATACAGGTTAGATAGAATACAGGTTAGATAGAATACAGGGAGATAGAATACAGGTTAGATAGAATACAGGTTAGATAGAATACAGGGAGATAGGATACAGGTTAGATAGAATACAGGAGATAGGATACAGGTTAGATAGAATACAGGTTAGATAGAATACAGGAGATAGAATACAGGTTAGATAGAATACAGTTAGATAGAATACAGGTTAGATATAATACAGGTTAGATAGGATACAGGTTAGATAGAATACAGGGAGATAGGATACAGGTTAGATAGAATACAGGTTAGATAGAATACAGGGAGATAGGATACAGGTTAGATAGAATACAGGTTAGATAGAATACAGGGAGATAGGATACAGGTTAGATAGAATACAGGTTAGATAGAATACAAGTTAGATAGAATACAGGTTAGATAGAATACAGGTTAGATAGAATACAGGGAGATAGGATACAGGTTAGATAGAATACAGGTTAGATAGAATACAGGGAGATAGGATACAGGTTAGATAGAATACAAGTTAGATAGAATACAGGGAGATAGGATACAGGTTAGATAGAATACAGGTTAGATAGAATACAGGTTAGATAGAATACAGGTTAGATAGAATACAGGTAGATAGGATACAGGTTAGATAGAATACAGGTTAGATAGAATACAAGTTAGATAGAATACAGGTTAGATAGAATACAGGTTAGATAGAATACAGGGAGATAGAATACAGGTTAGATAGAATACAAGTTAGATAGAATACAGGTTAGATATAATACAGGTTAGATAGGATACAGGTTAGATAGAATACAGGGAGATAGGATACAGGTTAGATAGAATACAGGTTAGATAGAATACAGGAGATAGAATACAGGTTAGATAGAATACAGGTTAGATAGAATACAGGGAGATAGGATACAGGTTACATAGAATACAGGTTAGATAGAATACAGGGAGATAGTATACAGGTTTAGAATACAGGAGATAGGATACAGGTTAGATAGAATACAGGTTAGATAGAATACAGGGAGATAGGATACACAGGTTAGATAGAATACAGGTTAGATAGGATACAGGTTAGATAGAATACAGGGAGATAGGATACAGGTTAGATAGAATACAGGTTAGATAGAATACAGGTTAGAGAATACATAGGATACAGGTTAGATAGAATACAAGTTAGATAGAATACAGGGAGATAGGATACAGGTTAGATAGAATACAGGTTAGATAGAATACAGGTTAGATAGAATACAGGTTAGATAGAATACAGGGAGATAGGATACAGGTTAGATAGAATACAGGTTAGATAGAATACAGGGAGATAGGATACAGGTTAGATAGAATACAGGTTAGATAGAATACAAGTTAGATAGAATACAGGTTAGATAGAATACAGGTTAGATAGAGATATGATACAGGTTAGATAGAATACAGGTTAGATAGATAGATAGAATACAGGGAGTTAGATAGGTTAGATAGAATACAGGTTAGATAGGATACAGGTTAGATAGAATACAGGTTAGATAGAATACAGGTTAGATAGAATACAGGTTAGATAGAATACAGGGAGATAGAATACAGGTTAGATAGAATACAAGTTAGATAGAATACAGGTTAGATAGAATACAGGTTAGATAGAATACAGGGAGATAGGATACAGGTTAGATAGAATACAGGGATTAGATAGATACAGGTTAGGAATACAGGAGATAGGATACAGGTTAGATAGATAGATAGAATACAGGTTAGATAGAATACAGGTTAGATAGAATACAGGTTAGATAGGATACAGGTTAGATAGAATACAGGGAGATAGGATACAGGTTAGATAGAATACAGGAGATAGAATACAGGTTAGATAGAATACAGGTTATATAGGATACAGGTTAGATAGAATACAGGGAGATAGAATACAGGTTAGATAGAATACAGGTTAGATATAATACAGGTTAGATAGAATACAGGGAGATAGAATACAGGTTAGATAGAATACAGGTTAGATAGAATACAGGGAGATAGGATACAGGTTAGATAGAATACAGGGAGATAGGATACAGGTTAGATAGAATACAGGTTAGATAGAATACAGGGAGATAGGATACAGGTTAGATAGAATACAGGGAGATAGGATACAGGTTAGATAGAATACAGGTTAGATAGAATACAGGTTAGATAGAATACAGGGAGATAGGATACAGGTTAGATAGAATACAGGTTAGATAGGATACAGGTTAGATAGAATACAGGTTAGATAGAATACAGGGAGATAGGATACAGGTTAGATAGAATACAGGTTAGATAGAATACAGGGAGATAGGATACAGGTTAGATAGAATACAAGTTAGATATAATACAGGGGGATAGGATACAGGTTAGATAGAATACAGGTTAGATAGAATACAGGTTAGATAGAATACAGGTAGATAGGATACAGGTTAGATAGAATACAGGTTAGATAGAATACAGGTTAGATAGAATACAGGTTAGATAGAATACAGGTTAGATAGAATACAGGGAGATAGAATACAGGTTAGATAGAATACAAGTTAGATAGAATACAGGTTTGATATAATACAGGTTAGATAGGATACAGGTTAGATAGAATACAGGGAGATAGGATACAGGTTAGATAGAATACAGGTTAGATAGAATACAGGGAGATAGAATACAGGTTAGATAGAATACAGGTTAGATAGAATACAGGGAGATAGGATACAGGTTAGATAGAATACAGGGAGATAGGATACAGGTTAGATAGAATACAGGTTAGATAGAATACAGGGAGATAGGATACAGGTTAGATAGAATACAGGTTAGATAGAATACAGGGAGATAGGATACAGGTTAGATAGAATACAGGTTAGATAGGATACAGGTTAGATAGAATACAGGTTAGATAGAATACAGGGAGATAGGATACAGGTTAGATAGAATACAGGTTAGATAGAATACAGGGAGATAGGATACAGGTTAGATAGAATACAAGTTAGATAGAATACAGGGAGATAGGATACAGGTTAGATAGAATACAGGTTAGATAGAATACAGGTTAGATAGAATACAGGTTAGATAGAATACAGGTAGATAGGATACAGGTTAGATAGAATACAGGTTAGATAGAATACAAGTTAGATATAATACAGGTTAGATAGAATACAGGTTAGATAGAATACAGGAGATAGAATACAGGTTAGATAGAATACAGGAGATAGTTAGATAGAATACAGGTTAGATATAATACAGGTTAGATAGGATACAGGTTAGATAGAATACAGGGAGATAGGATACAGGTTAGATAGAATACAGGTTAGATAGAATACAGGGAGATAGAATACAGGTTAGATAGAATACAGGTTAGATAGAATACAGGGAGATAGGATACAGGTTAGATAGAATACAGGTTAGATAGAATACAGGGAGATAGTATACAGGTTAGATAGAATACAGGGAGATAGGATACAGGTTAGATAGAATACAGGTTAGATAGAATACAGGGAGATAGGATACAGGTTAGATAGAATACAGGTTAGATAGGATACAGGTTAGATAGAATACAGGGAGATAGGATACAGGTTAGATAGAATACAGGTTAGATAGAATACAGGGAGATAGGATACAGGTTAGATAGAATACAAGTTAGATAGAATACAGGGAGATAGGATACAGGTTAGATAGAATACAGGTTAGATAGAATACAGGTTAGATAGAATACAGGTTAGATAGAATACAGGGAGATAGGATACAGGTTAGATAGAATACAGGTTAGATAGAATACAGGGAGATAGGATACAGGTTAGATAGAATACAGGTTAGATAGAATACAAGTTAGATAGAATACAGGTTAGATAGAATACAGGTTAGATAGAATACAGGGAGATATGATACAGGTTAGATAGAATACAAGTTAGATAGAATACAGGGAGATAGGATACAGGTTAGATAGAATACAGGTTAGATAGAATACAGGTTAGATAGAATACAGGGAGATAGAATACAGGTTAGATAGAATACAAGTTAGATAGAATACAGGTTAGATAGAATACAGGTTAGATAGAATACAGGGAGATAGGATACAAGTTAGATAGAATACAGGTTAGATAGAATACAGGGAGATAGGATACAGGTTAGATAGAATACAGGTTAGATAGAATACAGGGAGATAGAATACAGGTTAGATAGAATACAGGTTAGATAGGATACAGGTTAGATAGAATACAGGGAGATAGGATACAGGTTAGATAGAATACAGGTTAGATAGAATACAGGGAGATAGAATACAGGTTAGATAGAATACAGGTTATATAGGATACAGGTTAGATAGAATACAGGGAGATAGAATACAGGTTAGATAGAATACAGGTTAGATATAATACAGGTTAGATAGAATACAGGGAGATAGAATACAGGTTAGATAGAATACAGGTTAGATAGAATACAGGGAGATAGGATACAGGTTAGATAGAATACAGGGAGATAGGATACAGGTTAGATAGAATACAGGTTAGATAGAATACAGGTTAGATAGAATACAGGGAGATGGGATACAGGTTAGATAGAATACAGGGAGATAGGATACAGGTTAGATAGGATACAGGTTAGATAGAATACAGGTTAGATAGAATACAGGGAGATAGGATACAGGTTAGATAGGATACAGGTTAGATAGAATACAGGGAGATAGGATACTGGTTAGATAGAATACAGGTTAGATAGAATACAGGTTAGATAGAATACAGGGAGATAGGATACAGGTTAGATAGAATACAGGGAGATAGGATACAGGTTAGATAGAATACAGGTTAGATAGAATACAGGGAGATAGAATACAGGTTAGATAGAATACAGGGAGATAGGATACAGGTTAGATAGAATGCAGGTTAGATAGGATACAGGGAGATAGGATACAGGTTAGATAGAATACAGGGAGATAGGATACAGGGAGATAGGATACAGGTTAGATAGAATACAGGTTAGATAGAATACAGGTTAGATATAATACAGGGAGATAGGATACAGGTTAGATAGAATACAGGGAGATAGGATACAGGTTAGATAGAATACAGGTTAGATAGAATACAGGTTAGATAGAATACAGGGAGATAGGATACAGGTTAGATAGAATACAGGGAGATAGGATACAGGTTAGATAGAATACAGGGAGATAGAATACAGGGAGATAGGATACAGGTTAGATAGAATACAGGGAGATAGGATACAGGTTAGATAGAATACAGGTTAGATAGAATACAGGTTAGATATAATACAGGGAGATAGGATACAGGTTAGATAGAATACAGGGAGATAGGATACAGGTTAGATAGAATACAGGTTAGATAGAATACAGGTTAGATAGAATACAGGGAGATAGGATACAGGTTAGATAGAATACAGGGAGATAGGATACAGGTTAGATAGAATACAGGGAGATAGAATACAGGGAGATAGGATACAGGTTAGATAGAATACATGGAGATAGGATACAGGTATAATTGATACAGGTTAGGTAGGAGACAGGTTGGATTAGCTGTTGTTGTCTCACCTACTGTTTTAGCTACTGTTTTAGCGAGTTCTCCCAATTCAACACCTGTGATTACTGTATGCCTCGCTGTATGTCTCTCTCAAATGTCAATATGCCTTGTATACTGTTGTTCAGGTTAGTTATCATTGATTTAGTTCACAATGGAGCCCCTAGTTCCACTCTTCATACCCCTGATTCCTCCTTTGTCCCACCTCCCACACATGCGGTGACCTCACACATCACAACCAGCATGTCCAGTGATACAACCTCTCTCATCATCACCCAGTGCCTGGGCTTACCTCCGCTGTACCCGCACCCCACCATACCCCTGTCTGCGCATTATGCCCTGAACATATTCTACCACGCCCGGAAATCTGCTCCTTTTATTCTCTGTCCCCAACGCTCTGGGCGACCAGTTTTGATAGCCTTGATAGCCGCCCACTCATTCTAATCCTCCTCTGTTCCGCGGGTGATGTGGAGGTAAACCCAGGCCCTGCATGTCCTCAGGCACCCTCATTTGTTGACTTCCGTGATCGAAAAAGCCTTGGTTTCATGCATGTCAACATCAGAAGCCTCCTCCCTAAGTTTGTTTTACTCACTGCTTTAGCACACTCTGCTAACCCTGATCTCCTTGCCGTGTCTGAATCCTGGCTCAGGAAGGCCACCAAAAATTCTGAGATTTCCATACCCAACTATAACATTTTCCGTCAAGATAGAACTGCCAAAGGGGGAGGAGTTGCAGTCTCCTGCAGAGATAGCCTGCAAAGTAATGTCATACTTTCCAGGTCCATACCCAAACAGTTCGAACTACTAATTTTGAAAAAATTACTCTCTCCAGAAATAAGTCTCTCACTGTTGCCGCCTGCTACCGACCCCCCTCTGCTCCCAGCTGTGCCCTGGACACCATTTGTGAATTGATCGCCCCCCATCTAGCTTCAGAGTTTGTTCTGTTAGGTGACCTAAACTGGGATATGCTTAACACCCCGGCAGTCCTACAATCTAAGCTAGATGCCCTCAATCTCACACAAATCATCAAGGAACCCACCAGGTACAACCCTAAATCTGTAAACAAGGGCACCCTCATAGACATCATCCTGACCAACTGGCCCTCCAAATACACCTCCGCTGTCTTCAACCAGGATCTCAGCGATCACTACCTCATTGCCTGTATCCGCTACGGAGCCGCAGTCAAACGACCACCCCTCATCACTGTCAAACGCTCCCTAAAACACTTCTGTGAGCAGGCCTTTCTAATCGACCTGGCCCGGGTATCCTGGAAGGTCATTGACCTCATCCCGTCAGTTGAGGATGCCTGGTCATTCTTTAAAAGTAACTTCCTCACCATTTTAGATAAGCATGCTCCATTCAAAAAATGCAGAACTAAGAACAGATATAGCCCTTGGTTGACTCCAGACCTGACTGCCCTCGACCAGCGCAAAAACATCCTGTGGCGGACTGCAATAGCATCGAATAGTCCCCGCGATATGCAACTGTTCAGGGAAGTCAGGAACCAATACACGCAGTCAGTCAGGAAAGCTAAGGCCAGCTTCTTCAGGCAGAAATTTGCATCCTGTAGCTCCAACTCCAAAAAGTTCTGGGACACTGTGAAGTCCATGGAGAACAAGAGCACCTCCTTCCAGCTGCCCACTGCACTGAGGCTAGGTAACACGGTCACCACCGATAAATCCATGATTATCGAAAACTTCAACAAACATTTCTCAATGGCTGGCCATGCCTTCCGCCTGGCTACTCCAACCTCGGACAGCAGCTACTCGCCCAAGCCTCTCCAGGTTCTCCTTTACCCAAATCCAGATAGCAGATGTTCTGAAAGAGCTGCAAAACCTGGACCCGTACAAATCAGCTGGGCTTGACAATCTGGACCCTCTATTTCTGAAACTATCCGCCGCCATTGTCGCAACCCCTATTTACCAGCCTGTTCAACCTCTCTTTAATATCGTCTGAGATCCCCAAGGATTGGAAAGCTGCCACAGTCATCCCCCTCTTCAAAGGGGGAGACACCCTGGACCCAAACTGTTACAGACCTATATCCATCCTGCCCTGCCTATCTAAGGTCTTCGAAAGCCAAGTCAACAAACAGGTCACTGACCATCTCGAATCCCACCGCACCTTCTCCGCTGTGCAATCTGCTTTCCGAGCCGGTCACCGATGCACCTCAGCCACGCCCAAGGTACTAAACGATATCATAACCACCATCGATAAAAGACAGTTCTGTGCAGCCGTCTTCATCGACCTTGCCAAGGCTTTCGACTCTGTCAATCACCATATTCTTATCGGCAGACTCAGTAGCCTCGGTTTTTCAGATGACTGCCTTGCCTGGTTCACCAATTACTTTGCAGACAGAGTTCAGTGTGTCAAATCGGAGGGCATGCTGTCCGGTCCTCTGGCAGTCTCTATGGGGGTGCCACAGAGTTCAATCCTCGGGCCGACTCTTTTCTCTGTATATATCAATGATGTTGCTCTTGCTACGGGCGATTCCCTGATCCACCTCTACGCAGACGATACCTTTCTATATACTTCCGGCCCGTCCTTGGACACTGTGCTATCTAACCTCCAAACGAGCTTCGATGCCATACAACACTCCTTCCGTGGCCTCGAACTGCTCTTAAATGCTAGTAAAACCAAATGCATGCTTTTCAACCGTTCGCTGCCTGCACCCGCACGCCTGACCAGCATCACCACCCTGGATGGTTCCGACCTTGAATATGTGGACATCTATAAGTACCTAGGTGTCTGGCTAGACTGTAAACCCTCCTTCCAGACTCATATCAAACATCTCCAATCGAAAATCAAATCAAGAGTCGGCTTTCTATTCCGCAACAAAGCCTCCTTCACTCACGCCGCCAAACTTACCCTAGTAAAACTGACTATCCTATCGATCCTCGACTTCGGCGATGTCATCTACAAAATTGCTTCCAACACTCTACTCAGCAAACTGGATGCAGTTTATCACAGTGCCATCCGTTTTGTCACTAAAGCACCTTATACCACCCACCACTGCGACTTGTATGCTCTAGTCGGCTGGCAGCAGGTGTATCTCACTGATCATCCCTAAAGCCAACACCTCATTTGGCCTCCTTTCGTTCCAGTTCTCTGCTGCCTGTGACTGGAACGAATTGCAAAAATCGCTGAAGTTGGAGACTTTTATCTCCCTCACCAACTTCAAACATCTGCTATCTGAGCAGCTAACCGATCGCTGCAGCTGTACATAGTCTATCGGTAAATAGCCCACCCATTTTCAACCTACCTCATCCCCATACTGTTTTTATTTATTTACTTTTCTGCTCTTTTGCACACCAATATCTCTACCTGTACATGACCATCTGATAATTTATCACTCCAGTGTTAATCTGCAAAATTGTAATTATTCGCCTACCTCCTCATGCCTTTTGCACACAATGTATATAGATTCCCCCTTTTTTTCTACTGTGTTATTGACTTGTTAATTGTTTACTCCATGTGTAACTCTGTGTTGTCTGCTCACACTGCTATGCTTTATCTTGGCCAGGTCGCAGTTTCAAATGAGAACTTGTTCTCAACTAGCCTACCTGGTTAAATAAAGGTGAAATAAAAAAATAAAAAAAATTAAAAGATAGAATACAGGTTAGATAGTATACAGTGAGATATGATACAGGTATAATTGATACAGGTTAGGTAGGAGACAGGTTAGGTAGGAGACAGGTTAGATAGGAGACAGGTTAGATAGGAGACAGGTTAGATAGGAGACAGGTTAGGTAGGAGACAGGTTAGGTAGGAGACAGGTTAGATAGGAGACAGGTTAGGTAGGAGACAGGTTAGATAGGAGACAGGTTAGATAGGAGACAGGTTAGGTAGGAGACAGGTTAGATAGGAGACAGGTTGGGTAGGAGACAGGTTAGGTAGGAGACAGGTTAGGTAGGAGACAGGTTAGAGTAGGAGACAGGTTAGATAGGAGACAGGTTGGGTAGGAGACAGGTTAGGTAGGAGACATGTTAGGTAGGAGACAGGTTGGGTAGGAGACAGGTTAGGTAGGAGACAGGTTAGGTAGGAGACAGGTTATGTAGGAGACAGGTTAGATAGGAGACAGGTTAGGTAGGAGACAGGTTAGGTAGGAGACAGGTTAGGTAGGAGACAGGTTAGATAGGAGACAGGTTAGGTAGGAGACAGGTTAGATAGGAGACAGGTTAGGTAGGAGACAGGTTAGGTAGGAGACAGGTTAGATAGGAGACAGGTTAGGTAGGAGACAGGTTAGGTAGCAGACAGGTTAGATAGGAGACAGGTTAGATAGGAGACAGGTTAGATAGGAGACAGGTTAGGTAGGAGACAGGTTAGGTAGGAGACAGGTTAAGTAGGAGACAGGTTAGGTAGGAGACAGGTTAGATAGGAGGCACGTTAGGTAGGAGAAAGGTTAGATAGGAGACAGGTTAGATAGGAGACAGGAGACAGGGAGGTAGGAGACAGGTTAAGTAGGAGACAGGTTAGGTAGGAGACAGGTTAAGTAGGAGACAGGTTAGGTAGGAGACAGGTTAGATAAAATACAGGTTAGATAGGAGACAGGTTAGATAGGAGACAGGTTAGATAGGAGACAGGTTAGGTAGGAGACAGGTTAGATAGGAGACAGGTTAGATAGGAGACAGGTTAGATAGGAGACAGGTTAGGTAGGAGACAGGTTAGGATAGGAGACAGGTTAGGTAGGAGACAGGTTAGGTAGGAGACAGGTTAGGTAGGAGACAGGAGTTAGGGAGGTAGGAGACAGGTTAGATAGGAGACAGGTTAGATAGGAGACAGGTTAGGTAGGAGACAGGTTAGGTAGGAGACAGGTTAGATAGGAGACAGGTTAGATAGGAGACAGGTTAGATAGGAGAAAGGTTAGATAGAAGACAGGTTAGATAGGAGACAGGAGACAGGGAGGTAGGAGACAGGTTATGTAGGAGACAGGTTAGATAGGAGACAGGTTAGGTAGGAGACAGGTTAGGTAGGAGACAGGTTAGGTAGGAGAAAGGTTAGATAGGAGAAAGGTTATGTAGGAGACAGGTTAGATAGGAGACAGGTTAGGTAGCAGACAGGTTAGGTAGGAGACAGGTTAGTAGGAGACAGGTTAGGTAGGAGACAGGTTAGATAGGAGACAGGTTAGGTAGGAGACAGGTTAGGTAGGAGACAGGTTAGATAGGAGACAGGTTAGATAGGAGACAGGTTAGATAGGAGGCACGTTAGGTAGGAGACAGGTTAGGTAGGAGACAGGTTAGGTAGGAGACAGGTTAGATAGGAGACAGGTTAGGTAGGAGACAGGTTAGATAGGAGACAGGTTAGATAGGAGACAGGTTAGATAGGAGACAGGTTAGGTAGGAGACAGGTTAGATAGGAGACAGGTTAGGTAGGAGACAGGTTAGGTAGGAGACAGGTTAGGTAGGAGACAGGTTAGATAGGAGACAGGTTAGGTAGGAGACAGGTTAGGTAGGAGACAGGTTAGATAGGAGACAGGTTAGATAGGAGACAGGTTAGGTAGGAGACAGGTTAGGTAGGAGACAGGTTAGATAGGAGACAGGTTAGGTAGGAGACAGGTTAGATAGGAGACAGGTTAGGTAGGAGACAGGTTAGATAGGAGACAGGTTAGGTAGGAGACAGGGAGGTAGGAGACAGGTTAGGTAGGAGACAGGTTAGATAGGAGACAGGTTAGGTAGGAGACAGGTTAGATAGGAGACAGGTTAGGAGACAGGTTAGGTAGGAGACAGGTTAGATAGGAGACAGGTTAGGTAGGAGACAGGTTAGATAGGAGACAGGAGACAGGGAGGTAGGAGACAGGTTAGGTAGGAGACAGGTTAGATAGGAGACAGGAGACAGGGAGGTAGGAGACAGGTTAGGTAGGAGACAGGTTAGGTAGGAGACAGGTTAGATAGGAGACAGGTTAGATAGGAGACAGGTTAGGTAGGAGACAGGTTAGATAGGAGACAGGTTAGGTAGGAGACAGGTTAGATAGGAGACAGGTTAGATAGGAGACAGGAGACAGGGAGGTAGGAGACAGGTTAGATAGGAGACAGGTTAGGTAGGAGACAGGTTAGGTAGGAGACAGGTTAGATAGGAGACAGGTTAGATAGGAGACAGGAGACAGGAGGTAGGAGACAGGTTAGATAGGAGACAGGTTAGGTAGGAGACAGGTTAGATAGGAGACAGGTTAGATAGGAGACAGGTTAGATAGGAGACAGGTTAGATAGGAGACAGGTTAGGTAGGAGACAGGTTAGATAGGAGACAGGTTAGATAGGAGACAGGTTAGATAGGAGACAGGTTAGTAGGAGACAGGTTAGGTAGGAGACAGAAGACAGGGAGGTAGGAGGACGAGATAGGAGACAGGAGACAGGTTAGGTAGGAGACAGGTTAGATAGGAGACAGGAGACAGGGAGGTAGGAGACAGGTTAGATAGGAGACAGGTTAGATAGGAGACAGGAGACAGGGAGGTAGGAGACAGGTTAGATAGGAGACAGGTTAGATAGGAGACAGGAGACAGGAGGTAGGAGACAGGAGACAGGAGAGGTAGGAGAGCAGGTTAGATAGAGACAGAGACAGGTTAGGTAGGAGACAGGTTAGATAGGAGACAGGAGACAGGGAGGTAGGAGAAAGGTTAGGTAGGAGACAGGTTAGATAGGAGACAGGAGACAGGGAGGTAGGAGACAGGTTAGGTAGGAGACAGGTTAGATAGGAGGCACGTTAGATAGGAGACAGGTTAGATAGGGAGGCACGTTAGGTAGGAGACAGGTTAGGTAGGAGACAGGTTAGTAGGAGACAGGTTGGGAGGTAGGAGACAGGTTAGGTAGGAGACAGGTTAGATAGGAGACAGGTTAGGTAGGAGACAGGTTAGGTAGGAGACAGGTTAGATAGGAGACAGGTTAGATAGGAGACAGGAGACAGGGTTAGATAGGAGACAGGTTAGATAGGAGACAGGTTAGGTAGGAGACAGGTTAGATAGGAGACAGGAGACAGGGAGGTAGGAGACAGGTTAGGTAGGAGACAGGTTAGGATAGGAGACAGGTTAGGTAGGAGACAGGTTAGGTAGGAGACAGGTTAGGTAGGAGACAGGTTAGGTAGGAGACAGGAGACAGGGAGGTAGGAGACAGGTTAGATAGGAGACAGGTTAGGTAGGAGACAGGTTAGATAGGAGACAGGTTAGATAGGTAGGAGACAGGTTAGATAGGAGACAGGTTAGATAGGAGACAGGTTAGGTAGGAGACAGGTTAGATAGGAGACAGGAGACAGGTTAGATAGGAGACAGGTTAGGTAGGAGACAGGTTAGATAGGAGACAGGTTAGATAGGAGACAGGTTAGGTAGGAGACAGGTTAGATAGGAGACAGGTTAGATAGGAGGTTAGGTAGGAGACAGGTTAGATAGGAGACAGGTTAGGTAGGAGACAGGTTAGATAGGAGACAGGTTAGACAGGAGAGGTAGGAGACAGGTTAGGTAGGAGACAGGTTAGATAGGAGACAGGAGACAGGAGGTAGGAGACAGGTTAGTTAGGAGACAGGTTAGTTAGGAGACAGGTTAGATAGGAGACAGGTTAGGTAGGAGACAGGTTAGGTAGGAGACAGGTTAGATAGGAGACAGGTTAGGTAGGAGACAGGTTAGATAGGAGACAGGTTAGATAGGAGACAGGAGACAGGGAGGTAGGAGACAGGTTAGATAGGTTAGACAGGAGACAGGGTTAGGTAGGAGACAGGTTAGATAGGAGACAGGTTAGATAGGAGACAGGTTAGGTAGGAGACAGGTTAGATAGAGACAGGTTAGATAGGAGACAGGTTAGGTAGGAGACAGGTTAGATAGGAGACAGGAGACAGGGAGGTAGGAGACAGGTTAGGTAGGAGACAGGTTAGGTAGGAGACAGGTTAGATAGGAGACACGTTAGGTAGAGACAGGTTAGATAGGAGACAGGTTAGGTAGGAGACAGGTTAGGTAGGAGACAGGTTAGATAGGAGACAGGTTAGGTAGGAGACAGGTTAGGTAGGAGACAGGTTAGGTAGGAGACAGGTTAGATAGGAGACATAAGGAGGTAGGGCTGACAACAAGAAGTTAGGTAGGGCTGACAACAAGGAGAGGAGGCTGACGTTAAGAAGGACGAAAGAGGGGAGATAGGAGACAGGAGACTGGTCAAATAGGAAATCCTAGGTTAGAATAGGGACAGGATGAAGGAAAGGTTAGATAGGAGACAGGTTAGATAGGAGACAGGTTAGATAGGAGACAGGTTAGGAAGGAGACAGGTTAGATAGGAGACAGGTTAGGAGGAGACAGGTTAGGTAGGAGACAGGTTAGACAGGAGGCACGTTAGGTAGGAGAAAGGTTAGATAGGAGACAGGAGACAGGGAGGTAGGAGACAGGTTAGATAGAGACAGGTTAGATAGGAGG
>NC_068446.1:43913072-43993072 GCF_023373465.1 Oncorhynchus keta | reverse complement strand
CAATTCCTGGAGGCTCTGAGTGGCTGCATGGCTTTTGTTATTACCTTTTCATTTGTGTCAAATTAAGACCTAGACAACCCCATTAGGAGAGGTCCTAACTAGTCAGGGACCTAGACAACCCCATTAGGAGAGGTCCTAACTAGTCAGGGACCTAGACAACCCCGTAAGGAGAGGTCCTAACTAGTCAGTGACCTAGACAACTCCGTTAGGAGAGTTCCTAACTAGTCAGTGACCTAGACAACCCCGTTAGGAGAGGTCCTAACTAGTCAGTGACCTAGACAACCCCGTAAGGAGAGGTCCTAACTAGTCAGTGACCCCTAGGAGACAACTAGTCAGGGACCAGAGAGGTCCTAACTAGTCAGTGACCTAGAACAACCCCGTTAGGAGAGGTCCTAACTAGTCAGTGACCTAGACAACCCCGTTAGGAGAGGTCCTAACTAGTCAGTGAACTAGAAATCCCCGTTAGGAGAGGTCCTAACTAGTCAGTGACCTAGACAACCCCGTTAGGAGAGGTCCTAACTAGTCAGTGACCTAGACAACCCCGTTAGGAGAGGTCCTAACTAGTCAGTGACCTAGAAAACCCCATTAGGAGAGGTCCTAACTAGTCAGTGACCTAGACAACCCCGTTAGGAGAGGTCCTAACTAGTCAGTGACCTAGACAACCCCATTAGGAGAGGTCCTAACTAGTCAGTGACCTAGACAACCCCGTTAGGAGAGGTCCTAACTAGTCAGTGACCTAGACAACCCCGTTAGGAGAGGTCCTAACTAGTCAGTGACCTAGAAAACCCCGTTAGGAGAGGTCCTAACTAGTCAGTGACCTAGAAAACCCCGTTAGGAGAGGTCCTAACTAGTCAGTGACCTAGACAACCCCTAGTCAGTGTTAGAAACCCCATTAGGAGAGGTCCTAACTAGTCAGTGACCTAGACAACCCCGTTAGGAGAGGTCCTAACTAGTCAGTGACCTAGACAACCCCGTTAGGAGAGGTCCTAACTAGTCAGTGACCTAGAAGTCAGTGACCTAGAAAACCCTGTTAGGAGAGGTGTTAGGAGAGGTCCTAACTAGTCAGTGACCTAGAAAACCCCGTTAGGAGAGGTCCTAACTAGTCAGTGACCTAGAAAACCCCGTTAGGAGAGGTCCTAACTAGTCAGTGACCTAGAAAACCCCATTAGGAGAGGTCCTAACTAGTCAGTGACCTAGAAAACCCTGTTAGGAGAGGTCCTAACTAGTCAGTGACCTAGAAAACCCCGTTAGGAGAGGTCCTAACTAGTCAGTGACCTAGAAAACAGAGGTCCCTAGTCAGTTAGGAGAGGTCCTAACTAGTCAGTGACCTAGACAACCCCGTTAGGAGAGGTCCTAACTAGTCAGTGACCTAGAAAACCCCGTTAGGAGAGGTCCTAACTAGTCAGTGACCTAGACAACCCCGTAAGGAGAGGTCCTAACTAGTCAGTGACCTAGACAACCCCGTTAGGAGAGGTCCTAACTAGTCAGTGACCTAGAAAACCCCGTTAGGAGAGTTCCTAACTAGTCAGTGACCTAGACAACCCCGTAAGGAGAGTTCCTAACTCGTCAGTGACCTAGACAACCCCGTTAGGAGAGGTCCTAACTAGTCAGTGACCTAGACAACCCCGTTAGGAGAGTTCCTAACTAGTCAGTGACCTAGACAACCCGGTAAGGAGAGTTAAGGAGAGTTCCTAACTAGTCAGTGACCTAGACAACCTGGTAAAGAGTTGATGATCTTTATGACCTTCCTGTAACATCAGGTGGTGTAGGTGTCCTGGAGGGCAGGTAGTTTGCCCCCGGTGATGCTTTGTGCAGACCTCACTACCCTCTGGAGAGCCTTACGGTTGTGGGCGGAGCAGTTTCCGTACCAGGCGGTGATACAGCCCGCCAGGATGCTCTCGATTGTGCATCTGTAGAAGTTTGTGAGTGCTTTTGGTGACAAGTCGAATTTCTTCAGCCTCCTGAGGTTGAAGAGGCGCTGCTGCGCCTTCTTCACGATGCTGTCTGTGTGAGTGGACCAATTCAGTTTGTCTGTGATGTGTATGCCGAGGAACTTAAAACTCACTACCCTCTCCACTACTGTTCCATCGATGTGGACAGGGGGGTATTCCCTCTGCTGTTTCCTGAAATCCACAACCATCTCCTTAGTTTTGTTGACGTTGAGTGTGAAGTTATTTTCCTGACACCACACTCTGAGGGCCCTCACCTCCTCCCTGTAGGCCGTCTCGTCGTTGTTGGTAATCAAGCCTACCACTGTTGTGTCGTCCGCAAACTTGATGATTGAGTTGGAGGCGTGCGTGGCCACGCAGGCGTGGGTGAACAGGGAGTACAGGAGAGGGCTCAGAACGCACCCTTGTGGGGCCCCAGTGTTGAGGATCAGCGGGATGGAGATGTTGTTGCCTACACTCACCACCTGGGTGCGGCCCGTCAGGAAGTCCAGTACCCAGTTGCACAGGGCGTGGTCGAGACCCAGGGTCTCGGGGCTTAATGACGAGCTTGGAGGGTACTATTGTGTTGAATGCCGAGCTGTAGTCGATGAACAGCATTCTCACATAGGTATTCCTCTTGTTCAGATGGGTTAGGGCAGGGTGCAGTGTGGTTGAGATTGCATCGTCTGTGGACCTATTTGGGCGACAACGCCGTAAGGAGAGTTCCTAACTAGACAGTGACCTAGACAACCCCGTTAGGAGAGGTCCTAACTAGTCAGTGACCTAGACAACCCCGTTAGGAGAGGTCCTAACTAGTCAGTGACCTAGACAACCCCGTTAGGAGAGTTCCTAACTAGTCAGTGACCTAGACAACCCCGTTAGGAGAGTTCCTAACTAGTCAGTGACCTAGACAACCCCGTTAGGAGAGGTCCTAACTAGTCAGTGACCTAGACAACCCCGTTAGGAGAGTTCCTAACTAGTCAATGACCTAGACAACCCCTTTAGGAGAGTTCCTAACTAGTCAGTGACCTAGACAACCCCGTTAGGAAAGTTCCTAACTAGTCAGTGACCTTGATTGATCAGTCAAGTAGAAGGAAGGAGAGAAATCCAGCAGGTGCTGGACTCAGTCTTCCAGGAAGTGAGTTTGACACCGCAGGTTTGAAGGTGGTTTGTCTTCTGAACCTTTTTCTCCTCTGACTAGTTCTCTGGGTTCTCTTATATAGTATCTCTGTTTTCTGCTGTCTCTCTTTGTTCTCTCATATAATATCTCTGTTTTCTGCTGTCTCTCTGGGTTCTCTTATGCAATCTCTCTGTTTTCTGCTGTCTCAATGGGTTCTCTCATATAATATCTCTGTTTTCTGCTGTCTCTATGGGTTCTCTTATATAATCTCTCTGTTTTCTGCTGTCTCTATGGGTTCTCTCATATAATATCTCTGTTTTCTGCTGTCTCTCTGGGTTCTCTTATGCAATCTCTCTGTTTTCTGCTGTCTCTGGGATCTCTTATATAATCTCTCTGTTTTCTGCTGTCTCTCTGTTTTCTCTCATGTAATCTCTCTGTTTTCTTCCTGTTCTCGCTCTCTTTTTATATTTTCGTAAACCTCCTATGACCTCATTTCCCCTATCTTTGACCTCCTATAACCTCCTATGACATATCTATGACCTATGACCTATCTATGACCCCATATGACCTCCTATGACCATCTATGACCTATGACATCAAATGACCTAACTATGACCTATCTATGACCTCTTATGACCTATCTATGACCTCCTATGATCTATCTATGACCTTTATTTATTCTCTTTCTCTATTCCCTCACTCCATGTCTCCTGATTCCTCCACCTCGATTCCTTCCTTTATTTTCGTTGCCTCTACCCCGCGTCTCTCTCCTCCTCTTTCTCTCTCTCTGTTTGTTTGTTTTCCGGCTGGCCAGCGAAGGGAAGATGGTGGTTCTTTCTTTGGCTATTGGTTTGGCAGAGCAAGATGACTTTGCCAATATCCCTGATCCAATCACCTCCATGCAGGAAGCTCCAACAGCCAATCAGGAAGCACTTCCTCCTCCAGACAAGAGGTACCAGTCATAGTGCGAGAGAGCTGTGTGTGTGTGTGTGTGTGTGTGTGTGTGTGTGTGTGTGTGTGTGTGTGTGTGTGTGTGTGTGTGTGTGTGTGTGTGTGTGTGTGTGTGTGTGTGTGTGTGTGTGCGTGTGTGTGTGTGTGTGTGTGTTTGGGGGTTTATGTGTGAGACGTGGTGAGAGCGAGAGAGAGAGAGGGAATGGGGGTAGGAAATGAAACTTCGTAGTGTGTGAGAGTGATATGTGGTTTTGGTGGGTATAGTCAGTACAACGACGTGTCATTGCAACTGATTTGCAGTGTGTTGAGTGAGAAACGGACGGACAGGAAGCAGAACGATGTGAAGTGTTTGGGTGAGAGTCGATGACTAGTTAGCAGTGAGCAAGCGGTTGTCTACTGTTGTGTCACCTGTAAAAGAAGATGTGTTTGTATGACGATAGACCTACCTGTTGAACTCATCCAGAGAGATAATTAAATGATCCTATAAGGATGACGATAGACCTACCTGTTGAACTCATCCAGAGAGATAATTAAATGACAATAATTAAGCAGTAGTCAAGAGGCTAACGCAGTAGTCAAGAGGCTAACGCAGTAGTCAAGAGGCTAACGCAGTAGCCAAGAGGGTAGAGCAGTAGTCAAGAGGGTAGAGCAGTAGTCAAGAGGATAGAGCAGTAGTCAAGAGGATAGAGCAGTAGTCAAGAGGATAGAGCAGTAGTCAAGAGGGTAGAGCAGTAGTCAAGAGGATAGAGCAGTAGTCAAGACGATAGAGCAGTAGTCAAGACGATAGAGCAGTCGTCAAGACGATAGAGCAGTCGTCAAGAGGGTAGAGCAGTAGTCAAGAGGGTAGAGCAGTAGTCAAGAGGATAGAGCAGTAGTCAAGAGGCTAAGCAGGTCAAGAGGAGCAGTAGTCAAGAGGGATAGAGCAGTAGTCAAGAGGGTAGAGCAGTAGTCAAGAGGATAGAGCAGTAGTCAAGAGGGTAGAGCAGTAGTCAAGAGGATAGAGCAGTAGTCAAGAGGCTAAGCAGTAGTCAAGAGGATAGAGCAGTAGTCAAGAGGATAGAGCAGTAGTCAAGAGGATAGAGCAGTAGTCAAGAGGATAGAGCAGTAGTCAAGAGGATAGAGCAGTAGTCAAGAGGATAGAGCAGTAGTCAAGAGGATAGAGCAGTAGTCAAGAGGATAGAGCAGTAGTCAAGAGGACGCAGTAGTCAAGAGGCAGTAGTCAAGAGGATAGAGCAGTAGTCAAGAGGGTAGAGCAGTAGTCAAGAGGATAGAGCAGTAGTCAAGAGGGATAGAGCAGTAGTCAAGAGGATAGAGCAGTAGTCAAGAGGATAGAGCAGTAGTCAAGAGGATAGAGCAGTAGTCAAGAGGCTAGAGTCAGTAGTCAAGAGGATAGAGCAGTAGTCAAGAGGATAGAGCAGTAGTCAAGAGGATAGAGCAGTAGTCAAGAGGATAGAGCAGTAGTCAAGAGGGTAGGCAGTAGTCAAGAGGATAGAGCAGTAGTCAAGAGGATAGAGCAGTAGTCAAGAGGATAGAGCAGTAGTCAAGAGGATAGAGCAGTAGTCAAGAGGATAGAGCAGTAGTCAAGAGGATAGAGCAGTAGTCAAGAGGATAGAGCAGTAGTCAAGAGGATAGAGCAGTAGTCAAGAGGATAGAGCAGTAGTCAAGAGGATAGAGCAGTAGTCAAGAGGGTAGAGCAGTAGTCAAGAGGATAGAGCAGTAGTCAAGAGGATAGAGCAGTAGTCAAGAGGATAGAGCAGTAGTCAAGAGGATAGAGCAGTAGTCAAGAGGGTAGAGCAGTAGTCAAGAGGATAATGCAGTAGTCAAGAGGATAGAGCAGTAGTCAAGAGGATAGAGCAGTAGTCAAGAGGATAGAGCAGTAGTCAAGAGGATAGAGCAGTAGTCAAGAGGATAGAGCAGTAGTCAAGAGGATAACGCAGTAGTCAAGAGGATAGAGCAGTAGTCAAGAGGATAGAGCAGTAGTCAAGAGGATAGAGCAGTAGTCAAGAGGATAACGCAGTAGTCAAGAGGATAGAGCAGTAGTCAAGAGGGTAGAGCAGTAGTCAAGAGGATAGAGCAGTAGTCAAGAGGGTAGAGCAGTAGTCAAGAGGGTAGAGCAGTAGTCAAGAGGATAGAGCAGTAGTCAAGAGGATAGAGCAGTAGTCAAGAGGATAGAGCAGTAGTCAAGAGGATAGAGCAGTAGTCAAGAGGATAGAGCAGTAGTCAAGAGGATAACGCAGTAGTCAAGAGGATAGAGCAGTAGTCAAGAGGATAGAGCAGTAGTCAAGAGGATAGAGCAGTAGTCAAGAGGGTAGAGCAGTAGTCAAGAGGATAGAGCAGTAGTCAAGAGGATAGAGCAGTAGTCAAGAGGATAGAGCAGTAGTCAAGAGGATAGAGCAGTAGTCAAGAGGATAGAGCAGTAGTCAAGAGGATAGAGCAGTAGTCAAGAGGATAGAGCAGTAGTCAAGAGGATAAGCAGTAGTCAAGAGGATAGAGCAGTAGTCAAGAGGATAACGCAGTAGTCAAGAGGATAGAGCAGTAGTCAAGAGGATAGAGCAGTAGTCAAGAGGATAGAGCAGTAGTCAAGAGGATAGAGCAGTAGTCAAGAGGATAACGCAGTAGTCAAGAGGATAGAGCAGTAGTCAAGAGGATAGAGCAGTAGTCAAGAGGATAGAGCAGTAGTCAAGAGGATAGAGCAGTAGTCAAGAGGATAGAGCAGTAGTCAAGAGGATAGAGCAGTAGTCAAGAGGATAGAGCAGTAGTCAAGAGGATAGAGCAGTAGTCAAGAGGATAGAGCAGTAGTCAAGAGGGTAGAGCAGTAGTCAAGAGGATAGAGCAGTAGTCAAGAGGATAGAGCAGTAGTCAAGAGGATAGAGCAGTAGTCAAGAGGATAGAGCAGTAGTCAAGAGGGTAGAGCAGTAGTCAAGAGGATAAGCAGTAGTCAAGAGGATAGAGCAGTAGTCAAGAGGATAAGCAGTAGTCAAGAGGATAAGCAGTAGTCAAGAGGATAACGCAGTAGTCAAGAGGATAAGCAGTAGTCAAGAGGGTAGAGCAGTAGTCAAGAGGGTAGAGCAGTAGTCAAGAGGGAGAGCAGTAGTCAAGAGGATAGAGCAGTAGTCAAGAGGATAGAGCAGTAGTCAAGAGGATAGAGCAGTAGTCAAGAGGATAAGCAGTAGTCAAGAGGTAGAGCAGTAGTCAAGAGGATAACGCAGTAGTCAAGAGGGTAGAGCAGTAGTCAAGAGGGTAGAGCAGTAGTCAAGAGGATAACGCAGTAGTCAAGAGGGTAGAGCAGTAGTCAAGAGGATAGAGCAGTAGTCAAGAGGATAACGCAGTAGTCAAGAGGCTAACGCAGTAGTCAAGAGGATAGAGCAGTAGTCAAGAGGGTAGAGCAGTAGTCAAGAGGCTAACGCAGTAGTCAAGAGGCTAACGCAGTAGTCAAGAGGATAGAGCAGTAGTCAAGAGGATAACGCAGTAGTCAAGAGGGTAGAGCAGTAGTCAAGAGGATAACGCAGTAGTCAAGAGGATAACGCAGTAGTCAAGAGGGTAGAGCAGTAGTCAAGAGGATAGAGCAGTAGTCAAGAGGATAACGCAGTAGTCAAGAGGGTAGAGCAGTAGTCAAGAGGATAGAGCAGTAGTCAAGAGGGTAGAGCAGTAGTCAAGAGGATAGAGCAGTAGTCAAGAGGATAGAGCAGTAGTCAAGAGGATAGAGCAGTAGTCAAGAGGATAGAGCAGTAGTCAAGAGGATAGAGCAGTAGTCAAGAGGATAGAGCAGTAGTCAAGAGGATAGAGCAGTAGTCAAGAGGATAGAGCAGTAGTCAAGAGGATAGAGCAGTAGTCAAGAGGATAGAGCAGTAGTCAAGAGGGTAGAGCAGTAGTCAAGAGGATAGAGCAGTAGTCAAGAGGGTAGAGCAGTAGTCAAGAGGATAGAGCAGTAGTCAAGAGGATAACGCAGTAGTCAAGAGGATAGAGCAGTAGTCAAGAGGGTAGAGCAGTAGTCAAGAGGGTAGAGCAGTAGTCAAGAGGATAGAGCAGTAGTCAAGAGGTAGAGCAGTAGTCAAGAGGATAGAGCAGTAGTCAAGAGGATAGAGCAGTAGTCAAGAGGTAGAGCAGTAGTCAAGAGGATAAGCAGTAGTCAAGAGGGTAGAGCAGTAGTCAAGAGGATAATGCAGTAGTCAAGAGGTAGAGCAGTACTCAAGAGGGTAAAGCAGTAGTCAAGAGGGTAGAGCAGTAGTCAAGAGGATAAGCAGTAGTCAAGAGGATAGAGCAGTAGTCAAGAGGGTAGAGCAGTAGTCAAGAGGATAACGCAGTAGTCAAGAGGATAGAGCAGTAGTCAAGAGGGTAGAGCAGTAGTCAAGAGGATAGAGCAGTAGTCAAGAGGATAGAGCAGTAGTCAAGAGGATAGAGCAGTAGTCAAGAGGATAGAGCAGTAGTCAAGAGGGTAGAGCAGTAGTCAAGAGGATAGAGCAGTAGTCAAGAGGATAGAGCAGTAGTCAAGAGGATAGAGCAGTAGTCAAGAGGGTAGAGCAGTAGTCAAGAGGGTAGAGCAGTAGTCAAGAGGGTAGAGCAGTAGTCAAGAGGATAGAGCAGTAGTCAAGAGGGTAGAGCAGTAGTCAAGAGGGTAGAGCAGTAGTCAAGAGGATAGAGCAGTAGTCAAGAGGATAGAGCAGTAGTCAAGAGGGTAGAGCAGTAGTCAAGAGGGTAGAGCAGTAGTCAAGAGGCTAACGCAGTAGTCAAGAGGATAGAGCAGTAGTCAAGAGGCTAACGCAGTAGTCAAGAGGCTAACGCAGTAGTCAAGAGGCTAACGCAGTAGTCAAGAGGCTAACGCAGTAGTCAAGAGGATAAAGCAGTAGTCAAGAGGATAGAGCAGTAGTCAAGACGATAGAGCAGTAGTCAAGACGATAGAGCAGTAGTCAAGACGATAGAGCAGTAGTCAAGAGGATAGAGCAGTAGTCAAGAGGGTAGAGCAGTAGTCAAGACGATAGAGCAGTAGTCAAGAGGATAGAGCAGTAGTCAAGAGGATAGAGCAGTAGTCAAGAGGGTAGAGCAGTAGTCAAGAGGATAGAGCAGTAGTCAAGAGGGTAGAGCAGTAGTCAAGAGGATAGAGCAGTAGTCAAGAGGATAGAGCAGTAGTCAAGAGGGTAGAGCAGTAGTCAAGAGGATAGAGCAGTAGTCAAGAGGATAGAGCAGTAGTCAAGAGGGTAGAGCAGTAGTCAAGAGGATAGAGCAGTAGTCAAGAGGGTAGAGCAGTAGTCAAGAGGATAGAGCAGTAGTCAAGAGGCTAACGCAGTAGTCAAGAGGGTAGAGCAGTAGTCAAGAGGATAGAGCAGTAGTCAAGAGGCTAACGCAGTAGTCAAGAGGATAACGCAGTAGTCAAGAGGATAGAGCAGTAGTCAAGAGGATAGAGCAGTAGTCAAGAGGATAGAGCAGTAGTCAAGAGGATAACGCAGTAGTCAAGAGGATAACGCAGTAGTCAAGAGGATAACGCAGTAGTCAAGAGTATAGAGCAGTAGTCAAGAGGGTAGAGCAGTAGTCAAGAGGATAATGCAGTAGTCAAGAGGATAAGCAGTAGTCAAGAGGATAGAGCAGTAGTCAAGAGGGTAGAGCAGTAGTCAAGAGGATAATGCAGTAGTCAAGAGGATAGAGCAGTAGTCAAGAGGTAGAGCAGTAGTCAAGAGGGTAAAGCAGTAGTCAAGAGGGTAGAGCAGTAGTCAAGAGGATAACGCAGTAGTCAAGAGGATAGAGCAGTAGTCAAGAGGATAGAGCAGTAGTCAAGAGGGTAGAGCAGTAGTCAAGAGGATAGAGCAGTAGTCAAGAGGGTAGAGCAGTAGTCAAGAGGGTAGAGCAGTAGTCAAGAGGGTAGAGCAGTAGTCAAGAGGATAACGCAGTAGTCAAGAGGATAGAGCAGTAGTCAAGAGGATAGAGCAGTAGTCAAGAGGATAGAGCAGTAGTCAAGAGGATAACGCAGTAGTCAAGAGGATAGAGCAGTAGTCAAGAGGATAACGCAGTAGTCAAGAGGATAAGCAGTAGTCAAGAGGATAGAGCAGTAGTCAAGAGGATAGAGCAGTAGTCAAGAGGATAGAGCAGTAGTCAAGAGGATAGAGCAGTAGTCAAGAGGATAGAGCAGTAGTCAAGAGGATAGAGCAGTAGTCAAGAGGATAGAGCAGTAGTCAAGAGGATAGAGCAGTAGTCAAGAGGGTAGAGCAGTAGTCAAGAGGATAGAGCAGTAGTCAAGAGGGTAGAGCAGTAGTCAAGAGGGTAGAGCAGTAGTCAAGAGGGTAGAGCAGTAGTCAAGAGGGTAGAGCAGTAGTCAAGAGGGTAGAGCAGTAGTCAAGAGGGTAGAGCAGTAGTCAAGAGGATAGAGCAGTAGTCAAGAGGATAGAGCAGTAGTCAAGAGGGTAGAGCAGTAGTCAAGAGGATAGAGCAGTAGTCAAGAGGATAGAGCAGTAGTCAAGAGGGTAGAGCAGTAGTCAAGAGGGTAGAGCAGTAGTCAAGAGCGTAGAGCAGTAGTCAAGAGGGTAGAGCAGTAGTCAAGAGGGTAGAGCAGTAGTCAAGAGGGTAGAGCAGTAGTCAAGAGGGTAGAGCAGTAGTCAAGAGGGTAGAGCAGTAGTCAAGAGGGTAGAGCAGTAGTCAAGAGGGTAGAGCAGTAGTCAAGAGGGTAGAGCAGTAGTCAAGAGGGTAGAGCAGTAGTCAAGAGGATAGAGCAGTAGTCAAGAGGATAGAGCAGTAGTCAAGAGGATAACGCAGTAGTCAAGAGGGTAGAGCAGTAGTCAAGAGGATAACGCAGTAGTCAAGAGGATAACGCAGTAGTCAAGAGGGTAGAGCAGTAGTCAAGAGGAGTTCTGCTCTTGTATTTGGAATGATGGCAGCGAGACAAAGTTTGCGTCTGAAATGGCTTTCTATTCCAGGGCAAAAGTAGTGCACTTTATAGGTGACCATTTTGGATTCATCCCTGTCACCCGCAGAATCTCACTGTCCGCCTCCACTTCCATCGGCTGTTTATAATATATTCCATTCAGTAGATACTTTTTTATCCAAAGCGATTTATATTTTATTTATGGTCCCAGGAATCAAACCCGCCACCCTGGTGTAACAAGCCCTATGCCGATGTTTAGCTGGCTAGGGACCAGCCAATCAAAGGACAGGGTTTTAAACACACCTGTGCCCATGTATACAGCACCTACGACACAGAGAGAGAGAATGTGCATCCCAAATGGAGCCCTATTCCCTATATATAGTGCACTACTTTAGACCAGAGCCCTATTCCCTATGTAGGGCACTACTTTGGACCAGAGCCCTACAGAGCCCTATTCCCTATATAGTGCACTACTTTAGACCAGAGTCCTACAGAACCCTATTCCCTATATAGTGCACTACTTTAGACCAGAGCCCTATTCCCTATATAGTGCACTACTTTAACACGAGCCCTACAGAACCCTATTCCCTATATATAGTGCACTACTTTAGACCAGAACCCTATTCCCTATATAGTGCACTACTTTAACACGAGCCCTACAGAACCCTATTCCCTATATATAGTGCACTACTTTAGACCAGAACCCTATTCCCTATATAGTGCACTACTTTAGACCAGAGCCCTAGTCCCTATATAGTGCACTACTTTAGACCAGAGCCCTATTCCCTATATAGTGCACTACTTTAGACCAGAGCCCTAAAGAACCCTATTCCCTATATAGTGCACTACATTAGACCAAAGCCCTACATAACCATATTCCCTATATAGTGCACTACATTAACCCGAGCCCTACAGAACCCTATTCCCTATATATAGTGCACTACTTTAGACCAGAGCCCCTATTCCCTAATTTAGTGCACTACTTTAGACCAGAGCCCTATTCCCTATATAGTGCACTACTTTAGACCAGAGCCCTATTCCCTATATAGTGCACTACTTTAGACCAGAGCCCTATTCCCTATATAGTGCACTACTTTAGACCAGAGCCCTATTCCCTATATAGTGCACTACTTTAGACCAGAGCCCTATTCCCTATATAGTGCACTACTTTAGACCAGAGCCCTATTCCCTATATAGTGCACTACTTTAAACCAGAGCCCTACAGAACCCTACTATTCCCTATATAGTGCACTACTTTAAACCAGAGCCCTATAGAACACTATTCCCTATATAGTGCACTACTTTAGACCAGAGCCCTATTCCCTATATAGTGCACTACTTTAGACCAGAGCCCTAAAGAACCCTATTCCCTATATAGTGCACTACATTAGACCAAAGCCCTACATAACCATATTCCCTATATAGTGCACTACATTAACCCGAGCCCTACAGAACCCTATTCCCTATATATAGTGCACTACTTTAGACCAGAGCCCCTATTCCCTAATTTAGTGCACTACTTTAGACCAGAGCCCTATTCCCTATATAGTGCACTACTTTAGACCAGAGCCCTATTCCCTATATAGTGCACTACTTTAGACCAGAGCCCTATTCCCTATATAGTGCACTACTTTAGACCAGAGCCCTATTCCCTATATAGTGCACTACTTTAGACCAGAGCCCTATTCCCTATATAGTGCACTACTTTAGACCAGAGCCCTATTCCCTATATAGTGCACTACTTTAAACCAGAGCCCTACAGAACCCTACTATTCCCTATATAGTGCACTACTTTAAACCAGAGCCCTATAGAACACTATTCCCTATATAGTGCACTACTTTAAACCAGAGCCCTATAGAACACTATTCCCTATATAGTGCACTACTTTAAACCAGAGCCCTACAGAACCCTACTATTCCCTATATAGTGCACTACTTTAAACCAGAGCCCTATAGAACACTATTCCCTATATAGTGCACTACTTTAAACCAGAGCCCTATAGAACACTATTCCCTATATAGTGCACTACTTTAAACCAGAGCCCTATAGAACACTATTCCCTATATAGTGCACTACTTTAAACCAGAGCCCTATAGAACACTATTCCCTATATAGTGCACTACTTTAAACCAGGTAGCCTAGCAGTTAGAGCATTGGGCCAGTAAATTAAAGGTTGTTTGTTTGAATCCCAGAGCCAACAAGGTGAGAAAATGTGTTTTTGTTAATTTGCCCTTGAGCAAGGCACCTAATTGCTCCTGTAAGTCGCTCTGCATAAGAGAGTCTGCATCAGAGAGTCTGCATCAGAGAGTCTCCATAAGAGAGTCTGCATCAGAGAGTCTGCATCAGAGAGTCTGCATCAGAGAGTCTGCATAAGAGAGTCTGCATCAGAGAGTCTGCATCAGAGAGTCTGCATAAGAGAGTCTGCATCAGAGAGTCTGCATAAGAGAGTCTGCATCAGAGAGTCTGCATCAGAGAGTCTGCATCAGAGAGTCTGCATCAGAGAGTCTGCATAAGAGAGTCTGCATCAGAGAATCAGAGGCGTCTGCATAAGAGAGTCTGCATCAGAGAGTCTCCATAAGAGAGTCTGCATAAGAGAGTCTGCATCAGAGAGTCTGCATAAGAGAGTCTGCATCAGAGAGTCTTAATCAGAGGCGTCTGCATAAGAGAGTCTGCATCAGAGAGTCTCCATAAGAGAGTCTGCATCAGAGAGTCTGCATCAGAGAGTCTCCATAAGAGAGTCTGCATAAGAGAGTCTGCATCAGAGAGTCTGCATAAGAGAGTCTGCATCAGAGAATCAGAGGCGTCTGCATAAGAGAGTCTGCATCAGAGAGTCTGCATCAGAGAGTCTGCATAAGATAAATCAAATCAAATCAAATTTTATTTGTCACATACACATGGTTAGCAGATGTTAAATGCGAGTGTAGCGAAATGCTTGTGCTTCTAGTTCCGACAATGCAGTGATAACCAACAAGTAATCTAACTAACAATCCAAAAGTCTGTCTTATCAGTGTAAGGGGATAAGGAACATGTACATAAGGATCTGAATGAGTGATGGTACAGAGTCTGCATCAGTAGAGTCTGCAGTATATACATATGAGATGAGTCTGACATAAACAAAGTGGCATAGTTAAAGTGGAGTGATCAGAGGAGTCTGATGTAGAGTACAGTATATACATATGCATATGAGATGAATAATGTAGGGTAAGTAACATTATATAAGGTAGCATTGTTTAAAGTGGCTAGTGATATATTTACATAATTCCCATCAAGTCTGCATGTCAGAGAGTTGGCAGCAGCCATCATGTTAGTGGTCTGTTTAACAGTCTGATGGCCTTGAGATCTGTTTTTCATAAGGTCCCAGTCTGCATCAGAGACCTCGTCTGGATGATAGCGGGGTGAACAGGCAGTGGTTCGGGTGGTTGATGTCCTGATGATCTTTATGGTCTTCCTGTAACAACGGGTGGTGTAGGTGTCCTGCAGGGCAGGTAGTTTGCCCCCATGAAGTTGTGCAGTCCTCACTACCCTCTGAGAGAGTCTGGGCGGAGCAGTTGCCGTACCAGGCGGTGATACAGCCCGCCAGGATGCTCTCGATTGTGCATCTGTAGAAGTTTGTGAGTGCTTTTGGTGACAAGCCGAGAGAGTCTGCATCAGAGAGTCTGCATCAGAGAGTCTGCATAAGAGAGTCTGCATCAGAGAGTCTGCATAAGAGAGTCTGCATCAGAGAGTCTCCATAAGAGAGTCTGCATCAGAGAGTCTCCATAAGAGAGTCTGCATCAGAGAGTCTGCATCAGAGAGTCTGCATCAGAGAGTCTGCATAAGAGAGTCTGCATCAGAGAGTCTGCATAAGAGAGTCTGCATCAGAGAGTCTGCATCAGAGAGTCTTAATCAGAGAGTCTTAATCAGAGGCGTCTCCATAAGAGAGTCTGCATCAGAGAGTCTGCATCAGAGAGTCTGCATCAGAGAGTCTGCATCAGAGAGTCTGCATCAGAGAGTCTGCATCAGAGAGTCTCCATAAGAGAGTCTGCATCAGAGAGTCTCCATAAGAGAGTCTCCATAAGAGAGTCTCCATAAGAGAGTCTGCATCAGAGAGTCTCCATAAGAGAGTCTGCATCAGAGAGTCTCCATAAGAGAGTCTCCATAAGAGAGTCTCCATAAGAGAGTCTCCATAAGAGAGTCTGCATCAGAGAGTCTGCATCAGAGAGTCTGCATCAGAGAGTCTCCATAAGAGAGTCTCCATAAGAGAGTCTGCATCAGAGAGTCTGCATCAGAGAGTCTGCATCAGAGAGTCTCCATAAGAGAGTCTGCATCAGAGAGTCTCCATCAGAGAGTCTGCATCAGAGAGTCTCCATAAGAGAGTCTCCATAAGAGAGTCTCCATAAGAGAGTCTGCATCAGAGAGTCTGCATCAGAGAGTCTGCATCAGAGGCGTCAGCATCAGAGGCGTCAGCATACGGGAATCTGCTAAGTGACTCACATGAAATCCTCGATTAGTATTCTGTTATCATCCTACATTCGTTTTTTCTTTCTTTCTTCTCTCTTCTATTGTTGACTTCCTCTCCCCCTTGACATTTACAGAGCCTTCAGAAAGTATGCACGACCCCGTGACATTTACAGAGCCTTCAGAAAGTATGCACGACCCCGTGACATTTACAGAGCCTTCAGAAAGTATGCACGACCCCGTGACTTTTTACACGTTGAATTACGTTGTGTTTTTTTGTCACACAATACCCTATAATGTCAAAGTGGAATTATGTTAAGTCAATAAGTATTCAACTCCTTTGTTATGGCAAGCCTAAATAAGTTAGCGAGGCAATGCTCACTCAGTCTGTACATAGTCAAAGCTTTCCTTAAGTTTGGGTCAGTCACAGTGGTCAGGTATTCTGCCACTGGGTACTCTCTGTTTAGGGTCTCAGTGGTCAGGTATTCTGCCACTGGGTTTCTGTTTAGGGTGTCACAGTGGTCAGGTATTCTGCCACTGGGTACTCTCTGTTTAGGGTCAGTCACAGTGGTCAGGTATTCTGCCACTGGGTATCTGTTTAGGGTCAGTCACAGTGGTTTTCTGCCACTGTGTATCTGTTTGGGTCAGTCACAGTGGTCAGGTATTCTGCCACTGTGTACTCTCTGTTTTGGGTCAGTCACAGTGGGGTATTCTGCCACTGTGTACTTCTGTTTAGGGTCAGTCACAGTAGTCAGGTATTCTGCCACTGGGTACTCTCTGTTTAGGGTCAGTCACAGTGGTCAGGATTCTGCCACTGGGTACTCTCTGTTTAGGGTCAGTCACAGTGGTCAGGTATTCTGCCACTGGGTACTTCTGTTTAGGGTCAGTCACAGTGGTCAGGTATTCTGCATTCTAGTTTGCTCTGGGATTTTTTGTTGATTCTTCCCAATGTGTCAAATAATTATCTTTTTGTTTTCTCATGATCTGGTTGGGTCTAATTGTGCTGCTGTCCTGGGGCTCTGTGGGGTGTGTTTGTGTTTGTGAACAGAGCCCCAGGACCAGCTTGCTTAGGGGACTCTTCTCCAGGTTCATCTCTCTGTAGGGGATGGCTTTGTTATGGAAGGTTTGGGAATCGCTTCCTTTTAGGTGGTTGTAGAAACGGCTCTTTTCTGGATTTTGATAATTAAGCGGCTATCGGCCTAATTCTGCTAATTCTGCTCTGCATGTATTATTTGGTGTTTTATGTTGTACACAGAGGATATTTTGCAGAATTCTGCATGCAGAGTCTCAATTTGGTGTTTGTCCCATTTGGTGAAGTCTTGGTTGGTGGGTTCTATAATTGATTCAAGTATTTTTTAGCCAGATCCTAATTGGTATGTTGAATTTTATGTTCCTTTTTATGGCACATTCTTGCCTTGTCTCTTAGATCGTTCACAGCTTCGTGGAAGTTACCTGTGGTGCTGATGTTTAGGCCGAGGTATGTATAGTTTTTTGTGTGCTCTCGGGCAACAGTGTCTAGATGGAATTTGTATTTGTGGTCATGGCAACTGGACCTGTTTTGGAACATCATTATTATTGTCTTACTGAGATTTACTGACAGGGCCCAGGTCTGTTAGGGCCCAGGTCTGTCAGGGCCCAGGTCTGGCAGGGCCCAGGTCTGGCAGGGCCCAGGTCTGGCAGGGCCCAGGTCTGTCAGGGCCCAGGTCTGTTAGGGCCCAGGTCTGTTAGGGCCCAGGTCTGTCAGGGCCCAGGTCTGTCAGGGCCCAGGTCTGTCAGGGCCCAGGTCTGTCAGGGCCCAGGTCTGTCAGGGCCCAGGTCTGTCAGGGCCCAGGTCTGTCAGGGCCCAGGTCTGTCAGGGCCCAGGTCTGGCAGGGTCCAGGTCTGTCAGGGCCCAGGTCTGTCAGGGCCCAGGTCTGTCAGGGCCCAGGTCTGACAGAATCTATGCAGAAGATCTAGGTGCTGCTGTAGGCCTTCCTTGGTTGTGGACAGAAGCATCAGATCATCAGCAAATAGTAGACATTTTCACTTCAGATTCTAGTAGGGTGAGGCCGGGTGCTGCAGACTGTTCTAGTGCCCTCGCCAATTGTTTGATATATATGTTGAAGAGGGTGGGGCTTAACCTGCATCCCTGTCTCACCAACACTTGTTTACATGGATTTTATAATGTCGTATGTTTTACCCCCAACACCACTTTCCATCAGTTTGTATAGCAGACTCTCATGCCAAATTGAGTCAAAAGCTTTTTTGAACTCAACAAAGCATGAGAAGCCTTTGCATTTGATTTGGTTTGTTTATTTGTCAATTAGGGTGTGCAGGGTGAATCTGTGGTCTGACGTACGGTAACTTGATTAAAAGACAATTTGACATTTGCTCAGTACATTGTTTTCTCTGAGGAAATGTACGAGTCTGCTGTTAATGATCATACAGAGGATTTTCCCAAGCTTGCTGTTGACGCATATTCCACGGTAGTTATTGGGGTCAAATTTGTCTCCACTTTTGTGGATTGGGATGATCAGTCCTTGGTTCCAAATATTGGGGAGGATGCCAGAGCTGAGGATGATGTTAAAGTATAGCCGATCTCTCTCCATCTCTCCACAGAGAGTTACTCGGAGATTCTTCTCATTATTCAGGAACAGTCACTTATGTAAACACACTGAGCTACGCTGAACCACACTGCTATAAATAGGCTTTTTCGTTCCTCGGCAGACAACTAACACACCAAAGAGAAGCAGCCCAAATATCTAAATATCTCAGAGGATTTCCAGACATCCAAGAGTTTCTTGGCTGTCTGCTTTTTATCTGTTATAGAGATAAAAGCATCCCCCCACAAATGGTAATTCAGGTATTTTTGTAACTCATCTTCGGTAGCTCATTTAGTCTAGCGCTTTTTCAATTCAAAATAAATATATGTGTTCCTCATTAGGACCCGACAACTCTCTGTACCACGATAGAACACTGTGATGTCATATGGACACAACACACACACACTCCATCTTCCTACTGTCAGCTGACTGAGTCAGAGCCAGAGTGTATTCACGTGTTTGGCTCTCTGCCAAAACACACACACACACACACACATATCCATACACACACGCACGCGCACGCGCACACACACACACACACACACATATCCATACACACACACACACACACACACACACACACACACACACACACACACACACACACACACACACACACACACACACACACACACACACATATCCACACACACACACACACACACACACACACACACACACACACTTGGACACAAACACACACAAACACACACACACATATCCATACACACACGCACACACACACACACTTGGACACAAACACACACACACATACGCATACACACACACAGGCATACACACTTGGACACACTTGGACACACACACACAGTTTCCCCGGTAGACTAATTAGGCCATTTCAACTTGTTGACAAATTGGAGATAATTAAGCTAATGGCGCCACACTTTGAAAGGAAACTCGAGATTGAGGACCACCAATTAAGATTCCCTGTTATTCCTTGTCAAACCCAATTATTTTTAACCCATTTCGCTATAGCACGAACCTGATGTGAACCTGACACATACAGAATTTGACCACTTGTGTTTTATATAACAATATCTTGGTTCACTAACAGGAATGTTTCACCTACTATAAAAAATAAAATAAAAAATGTATTTTACCTTTATTTTACTAGGCAAGTCATTTAAGAAAACATTCTTATTTTCAATGAAGGCCTAGGAACAGTGGGTTAACTGCCTGTTCAGGGGCAGAACGACAGATTTGTACCTTGTCAGCTCGGGGATTCGAACGTCCAACCTTTCGGTTACTAGTCCAACTCTCTAACCACTAGGCTACTCTGCCGCCCCAGATGAGAGATGAGAGATGAGAGATGTGTTTGTCGTTCCTTATTATGCAATAACTGTAAATCACTCTGGATGAGAGCGTTTAGTAAATGGCTAAAATGTAACATGTAACAGCTAGCTAACCTGCAGAGGTGGTTTTCCAGATACATATTAAGTCTTCTGCTGTACTAAAAAGCACTTTCATTTCAGATTCTCCATAGAGCAAGCTTTTTTTTATTTCTAAGCTTGTGTCACACCCTGACCTTAGAGCTTTTTATGTCTCTATTTTGGGTTTGGTCAGGGTGTGATGTGGGGTGGGCATTCTATGTTCCTTTTTCTACGTTTTTGTATTTCTTTGTTTTGGCCGGGCATGGTTCCCAATCAGAGGCAGCTGTCTGTCGTTGTCTCTGATTGAGAACCATACTTAGGCAGCCTTTTCCCACTGTGGGTTGTGGGTAGTTGTTGTCTCTGATTGGGAACCATACTTAGGCAGCCTGGTTTCCCCCTGTGGGTTGTGGGTTGTTGTTGTCTCTGATTGAGAACCATACTTAGGCAGCCTGTTTTCCCACTGTGGGTTGTGGGTAGTTGTTGTCTCTGATTGAGAACCATACTTAGGCAGCCTGTTTTCCCACTGTGGGTTGTGGGTAGTTGTTGTCTCTGATTGAGAACCATACTTAGGCAGCCTTTTCCCACTGTGGGTTGTGGGTAGTTGTTGTCTCTGATTGAGAACCATACTTAGGCAGCCTTTTCCCACCTGTGGGTTGTGGGTAGTTGTTGTCTCTGATTGGGAACCATACTTAGGCAGCCTTTTCCCACCTGTGGGTTGTGGGTAGTTGTTGTCTCTGATTGAGAACCATACTTAGGCAGCCTTTTCCCACTGTGGGTTGTGGGTAGTTGTTGTCTCTGATTGAGAACCATACTTAGGCAGCCTTTTCCCACTGTGGGTTGTGGGTAGTTGTTGTCTCTGATTGAGAACCATACTTAGGCAGCCTTTTCCCACTGTGGGTTGTGGGTAGTTGTTGTCTCTGATTGAGAACCATACTTAGGCAGCCTTTTCCCACTGTGGGTTGTGGGTAGTTGTTGTATCTGATTGGGAACCATACTTAGGCAGCCTTTTCCCACTGTGGGTTGTGGGTAGTTGTTGTCTCTGATTGGGAACCATACTTAGGCAGCCTTTTCCCACTGTGGGTTGTGGGTAGTTGTTGTCTCTGATTGGGAACCATACTTAGGCAGCCTTTTCCCACCTGTGGGTTGTGGGTAGTTGTTGTCTCTGATTGGGAACCATACTTAGGCAGCCTTTTCCCACTGTGGGTTGTGGGTAGTTGTTGTCTCTGATTGGGAACCATACTTAGGCAGCCTTTTCCCACCTGTGGGTTGTGGGTAGTTGTTGTCTCTGATTGGGAACCATACTTAGGCAGCCTTTTCCCACTGTGGGTTGTGGGTAGTTGTTGTCTCTGATTGGGAACCATACTTAGGCAGCCTTTTCCCACCTGTGTTTTGTGGGTAGTTGTTTTCTGTTTTGTTGTTTCTGCACCAGACAGAACTGTTTCGTTTTGTTCCATTTTGTTATTTTGTCTGTGTTCAGTTTAAATAAATTATCTGCACTTTGGTCCACTCCTTCTTCATGCGACGACAAGCACTACAACTAGGCTTAATAGCTGTCTGGGAAACCGGCCTTAAAGGAGAAGTTAGGTTTTTTTTTTACAACCAAATCTAACTTTGTTATGTAAATGGTATATTGTAGAAATGTCCAGACACTTATTGAGGAAGGAAAAAATATGAACAAATGTTATGAAAACACCAAAATAGGTCATTTTAGAAACAGAAACGGTCTCAGCATATCGATGTCTTTTCGATGTTTCTTTGGTACACGTAAAATTGTGTCATTCCCAAACTTTATCCGCAATGTTATATTCCTGTGCGACTCGATCCGTTTCCCCTATCCAGCTGTGTTCCATTCTCTGTGTAGCTTCTACAGGTAACTACCAAAATAAAGGAAACACCAACATAAAGTGTCTTAATAGGATGTTGGGCCACCACCAACCAACCGCCAGAACAGATTCAATGCACCTTGACATAGATTCTAGTGTCTGGAACTTCCTGTGTGGAAGCGCCTGCTTTTCAAATATACTTTGTATCCCCTTATTTACTCAAGTGTTTCCTTTATTTTGGCAGTTACCAGTAGACAGGACCCAGAAGCTCAAGTCGTACCAAAATGGAACATAACATTGCGGATAATGACTTTGCGTCACCATGCTGTGGGCTTTTCTGTTTCTAAAAGTTTGTTTTTGGGTGTTTTTTTGTTGTTGTTGCGTTTGTTCATGGTTTTTTTGGGGGTGAAATTGTAACAGAAGTGTCTGGACCCTTCTATAACATGCCATTGACATCATAATAGATTTTCAAAATTAAAATTCTCCTTTATTAAAGCTGCACTGTGCAGAAATCGCTCGTCCACTTCCTGGTTGCTACAATTCTAATAGTTCTCCTAATTTCGGTTTATAGTACCTAACAAGTATAGTGTCAAGAACCGTTGTACCATTTAAACCGGTGTGAAATATATTTTACATAACCAAAAATATTGTATTTTCAGCTGTTTTTGAAGCCGCTGTACAAAAAAAAACGAAAGTAAAAGACGCAAAAACAAAACATAAGAAGAGAAAGAAGAGATCAGATAGAAGCGATCTACCACTTTCAATGCGAATGACGATAAATCACATTTCTGAAGAAAAAACAAGTATATGGCTGTAAAATAAAAATAAATTAAAAAGCTCTTCTCATTTAAGAAGCGGTCTGCAATCTGGATGTGTGTCAAACTCTGGGTTTCTCAGACCCAGATGAAGCTTTTTAGCCCAGGACTCGGTTTAGTCTGTGTCCGGAAAACTGTCTCGTAGTGTCTGGTCTGATGTCTTGTGTACTTCTGCTCCTTCTCTCTGTCTCTGTGGTTTCATTAAAGAGACCAAACCCAGCCAGTTGTGTCTGTCTGTTCCACAGCCGACCTGTCCCTCTCCTTCAGGGAACACACACACACACACACACACACACACACACACACACACACACACACACACACACACACACACACACAACACACACACACACACACACATACAAGCACACACACACATATATACACACACACACACATACAACACACACATACAAGCACACACACACATATATATACACACACACACATACAACACACACACACACACACACGCACATACACACACACACATACAAGCACACACACACATATATATACACACACACACATACAAGCACACAAATACATATACACACACACAAACACACACACACACACGCACATATACACACACACACACACACACACACACATACAAGCACACACACACATATATATACACACACACATACAAGCACACAAATACATATACACACACACAACACAAACACACACACACACACGCACATATACACACACACACATACAAGCACACACATACATACACACACACACACACACACACACACACACACACACACACACACACACACACACACACACACACACACACACACACACACAGGGTTGGGTGGGTTACTTCCTAAATGTGATCCATTGAAGTTAATAACCTGTCCAGAATTGTATACAGTAACATACATTTTGGAATACCCCCGAAGTCATTAATGTTATCCAATGACTTTCCCCTTGGGAATAGCAGGTTGGCATTTATTGTCATGACTGTTGTTCTGGAGGCAGCTCTGCGGAATGGTCACGACCTAGCACAGTCACAAAGTCGTACAATGAGATTTTAAACCTAACCTTAACCCTAACCATACTGCTAACCCTAATGCCTAACCCTAACCTTAACCATACTGCTAACCTTAATGCCTAACCCTAACCATACTGCTAACCTTAATGCCTAACCCTAACCTTAACCATACTGCTAACCCTAATGCCTAACCTTAACCACACTGCTAACCCTAACGCCTAACCTTAACCACACTGCTAACCCTAATGCCTAATGCCTAACCCTAACATTAACCATACTGAGAACCCTAATGCCTAATGCCTAACCCTAACCTTAACCATACTGCTAACCCTAATGCCTAATGCCTAACCCTAACCTTAACCACACTGCTAACCCTAATGCCTAATGCCTAACCCTAACCTTAGCCACACTGCTAACCCTAATGCCAAATGCCTAACCCTAACATTAACCACACTGCTAACCCTAATGCCTAACCTTAACACCTTCGCTATGTTGATTCTCAACACAGGGGCCCCACAAGGGTACGTGATCAGCCCCCTCCTGTACTCCCTGTTCACCCATGACTGCGTGGCCACACACGTCCCCAACTCAATCATGAAATTTGCTGACGACACAACAGTGGTAGGCCTGATTAACAACAATGATGAGACGACAGGGAGGAGGTGAGGGCCCTGGCGGAGTGATGCCATGAAAATAACCTCTCCCTCAACGTCAACAAAGCGAAGGAGCTGATCATGGACTTCAGGAGACAGCAAAGGGAGCACACCCATATTCACATCAACGGGGCCGCAGTGGAGAGGGTGAAAAGCTTCAAGTTCCTTGGCGTGCACGACACTGACAACCTGAAGTGTGGTGAAGAAGGTGCAACAGCACTTCTTCAACCTCAGGAGACTGAAGAAATGTGGCTTGGTCCCTAAAGACCCTCATGAACTTCTACAGATGCACCATTGAGAGCAACCTGTCGGGCTGCATCACCGCCTGGTATGGTAATTGCACCATCCGGAGGGAGGTGCGGTCAGCCAATCGCATCACCGTGGGACATCAACAGCACCTGGTGTCACAGGAAGGCCAAGAAGATCATCAAGGACCTCAGCCACCCGAGCCACGGTGCCTATGTACAGTGCCTTGGGAAAGTATTCAGAACCTTTGACTTTTTAAACATTATGTTACAGCCTTATTCTAAAAAGGATTAAATATGTTTTTTTCTCTCATCAATCTACACACAATACCACATAATGACAAAGTTAAAACAGGTTTTTTAATTTTGACAAATGTTAAAAAGTAAAAAAAAAAAAAAAATGTACATAAGTATTCAGACCCTTTCCAATGAGACTCGATTGGACATTGATTGGACATTGATTGGACATTTTGACAGTACATGTTCAAAAACAATTTCAAGGAATTGTCCAAGAGGTCCAAGACAGGATTGTGTTGAGGAAAGATGAACCAAAAAAATTAAGTCCCAAGAACACAATGGCCTCCATCAATAAATAAGTTTTGAACCACCAAGACTCTTCCTAGAGCCAAAACTAAAAGGGAGAAACAGTGTAATTCACATCAATTTGCAGATAAAATAATAATGAACAACTAAACCACTGTTGTCGTTCTTAGTATTTATTCTAGTTTTTCAACCGTTGAAAGATAGCTTGGGCTGTAATCTGATTACAATTTATTTTAGGTGTCTCTGATTTGTGGCGTGACTCGCTCAGGCTGAATTCTTTTTTTTTTTTTTTAAACAATGTTGATTCAAACTTTAAGAAAACTGAAAGATGTAAAAAAAAAAATTAACAGTTCGCAAACATCCTTTTGATTTTTATAATCTGTATTCATCTAGTTTTTCAAAATGTAATCTGATTACAATATTTTACTGGCCAACCCTGCGCGCACACACACACACACACACACACACACACACACACACACAGACACAGACACAGACACACACACACACACACACACACACACACACACACACACACACACACACACACACACACACACACACACACACACACACACACACACACACACACACACACACACACACACACACACACGAACACACACACACGAACACACACACACACGAACACACACACACATACGAACACACACACACACGAACACACGAACACACACACGAACACACACACACATACGAAAACACACACACACGAACACCCACACTCTCTCCTCTCCTGCCCTCCAGTCTTCTCTGTCCTTTATGCTACAGCAGCAGCCAACAGACAGAAGAAACTAAAGATACGTGGAGCTTTTCATTTCCTATGAACCCCTTTGGATTTACTCAGCCTGGTATGTTTCTATAACATGTCCATTCATCTCATAATGATACCTATTACCAAACATTCATTCCAACCTACAGTATTGTTTTCTGTAAAGCCAATGGGCTTCATTACAATAAAGCATAAATGTACTGTATGTGATATATATATTAAAATATATATAAAATATATATATATATATTAAAATTAATTATGTCCATGATTCATACTGAAAACTATTTGTTAAATGTAGGCTACAGGAACCTCTAAAACACACATATTGGTTATTATTCTTACCACTGTTATTAGTTGTATACATTTCAACATTAAGCACATTTGTGACATTTGGCTTTATAGGAAAAATATTCAGCGATATAAACAGAGACCAGAACACACAATAATGGGACACACACACACACACACACGACGAGGTGAGTCAGAACTATGAGTGAGTGATGAGTGAGTACATCTTGGTATTTTATACGTGTCTCAGGTGGCACCCTATTCCCTATGAAGAGCCCTACGGTGGGACCCTATTCCCTATGAAGAGCCCTACGGTGGGACCCTATTCCCTATGAAGAGCCCTACGGTGGGACCCTATTCCCTATGAAGAGCCCTACGGTGGGACCCTATTCCCTATGAAGAGCCCTACGGTGGCACCCTATTCCCTATGAAGAGCCCTACGGTGGCACCCTATTTCTTTTGAAGAGCCCTTTGGGCCCTGGTCAAAAGTAGTGCACTACTTAAGGAACATATTGCTATACTTTGTAGAAGCGGTGTAAAAGAGAGGGGGGGCACTGCAAATAGTTTATTAGGTGTTCAAGAGTCTTATGGCTTGGGGGTAGAAGCTGTTTATAATCCTCTTGGACCTAGACTTGGCGCTCCAGTACCGCTTGCTGTGCGGTAGCAGAGAGAACAGTCTATGACTGGAGTGGCTGGAGTGTGACAATTTTTAAGACCTTTCCTCTGACCTTTCCTCTGACACCGCCTGGTATAGAGGTCCTGGATGGCAGGAAGCTTGACCCCAGTTATGTACTGGGCTGTTCGCACTACACTGTGTAGTGCCTTGCAGCTGGAGAACGAGCAGTTGCCATACCAGGCGGTGATGCAACCAGTCAGGATGCTCTCGATGGTGCAGCTGTAGAACCTTTTTGAGGATCTTTAATGATTTTTTTTAATTTCACATATTTCATTGATTTCACCTTTATATTTATTGATTTATTTAACCAGGTAGGCCAGTTGAGTACAAGTTCGTATTTACAACTGCGACCTGGCCAAGATAAAGCGAAGCAGTGTGACAAAAAACAACACAGAGTTACACATGGAATAAACAAAAGTACAGTCAATAACACAATAGAAAAAGCTATATACACTGTGTGCAAATGGAGTAAGGAGGTAAGGCAATAAATAGGCCATAGTAGCAAAGTGATTACAATGTAGCAAATTAACACTGTGTCACGTTCTGATCTTGGAGATCCTTTTTACGTCTCTATTTTGGTTTGGTCAGGACGTGAGTTGGGGTGGGCATTTCTATGTGTTGTGTCTCTATGATTTTCTATCTCTATGTTTTGGCCAGGTACGGTTCTCAATCAGGGACTGTCTGTCGTTGTCTCTGATTGGGAACCGTACTTAGGTAGCCCTTTTTACCCACCGGTGTTTGTGGGAAGTTGACTTTCTTTATGGCACTTAGCATTAAAGCTTCACGGTTTTGTTTTGTAGTGTGTATTGTTTTTGTTTTGTTAAAGAACATGTACGCTCACCACGCTGCACCTTGGTCCTCTTTTTCCAACGGCCGTGACACACTGGAGTGATAGGTGTGCAGATGATGATGTGCAAGTAGAAATACTGGTGTGCAAAATAGCAAGTAAAAGTTCATTAAAACAATATTGGGATGAGGTAGGTAGTTGGATGGGTTGTATACAGCTGCAGAGACCGGTAAGCTGATGCGTAAAGTTAGTGGGGGAGATATATGTCTCCAACTTCAGCGATTTTTGCAATTCGTTCCGGTCATTGGCAGCAGAGAACTGGAAGGAAAGGCAGCCTAAGAGGTGTTGGCTTTGGGGATAACCAGTGAGGTATACCTGCTGGAGCGCGTGCTGCTATGGTGACCAGTGAGCTGAGATAAGGTGGCGCTTTACATAGCAGAGACTTATAGATGACCTGGAGCCATTAGGTCTGGCGACGAATGTTTAGCGATTGACAGCCAACGAGAGCATACAGGTCGCAGTGGTGGGTGGTATATGGGGCTTTGGTGACAAAGTGGATGGCACTGTGATAGACTGCATCCAGTTTGCTGAGTAGAGTGTTGGAGGCTGTTTTGTATATGGCATCCCGAAGTTGAGGATCGGTAGGATAGTTTTACGAGGGTATGTTTGGCGATGTGAGTGAAGGATGCTTTGTTTGCACTGCAGTGACTAGATGCTCCTCTCCCCTGCAGTGACTAGATGCTCCTCTCCCCTGCAGTGACTAGACGCTCCTCTCCCCTGCAGTGACTAGATGCTCCTCTCCCCTGCAGTGACTAGACGCTCCTCTCCCCTGCAGTGACTAGACGCTCCTCTCCCCTGCAGTGACTAGACGCTCCTCTCCCCTGCAGTTACTAGACGCTCCTCTCCCCTGCAGTGACTAGACGCTCCTCTCCCCTGCAGTTACTAGACGCTCCTCTCCCCTGCAGTTACTAGACGCTCCTCTCCCCTGCAGTGACCAGACGCTCCTCTCCCCTGCAGTGACTAGATGCTCCTCTCCCCTGTCCTGCAGTGACTAGATGCTCCTCTCCCCTGCAGTTACTAGATGCTCCTCTCCCCTGTCCTGCAGTGACTAGACGCTCCTCTCCCCTGCAGTGACTAGACGCTCCTCTCCCCTGCAGTGACTAGATGCTCCTCTCCCCTGCAGTGACTAGACGCTCCTCTCCCCTGCAGTGACTAGACGCTCCTCTCCCCTGTCCTGCAGTGACTAGACGCTCCTCTCCCCTGCAGTGACCAGACGCTCCTCTCCCCTGCAGTGACTAGATGCTCCTCTCCCCTGCAGTGACTAGACCAGACGCTCCTCTCCCCTGCAGTGACTAGACGCTCCTCTCCCCTGCAGTGACTAGACGCTCCTCTCCCCTGCAGTGACTAGATGCTCCTCTCCCCTGCAGTGACTAGACGCTCCTCTCCCCTGTCCTGCAGTGACCAGACGCTCCTCTCCCCTGTCCTGCAGTGACTAGATGCTCCTCTCCCCTGCAGTGACTAGATGCTCCTCCCCCTGCAGTGACTAGATGCTCCTCTCCCCTGCAGTGACAAGACGCTCCTCTCCCCTGTCCTGCAGTGACTAGACGCTCCTCTCCCCTGTCCTGCAGTGACTAGATGCTCCTCTCCCCTGCAGTGACTTGACGCTCCTCTCCCCTGCAGTGCCTAGATGCTCCTCTCCCCTGCAGTGTCTAGACACTCCTCTCCCCTGCAGTGACTAGATGCTCCTCTCCCCTGCAGTGACTAGATGCTCCTCTCCCCTGCAGTGACAAGACGCTCCTCTCCCCTGTCCTGCAGTGACTAGACGCTCCTCTCCCCTGTCCTGCAGTGACTAGATGCTCCTCTCCCCTGCAGTGACTTGACGCTCCTCTCCCCTGCAGTGCCTAGATGCTCCTCTCCCCTGCAGTGTCTAGACACTCCTCTCCCCTGCAGCTCAGTTTCCACCTCATTTTGTGGGCAGTGTGCACATAGCCTGTCTTCTCTTGAGAGCCAGGTCTGCCTACGGCGGCCTTTCTCAATAGCAAGGCTATGCTCACTGACTCTGTACATAGTCAAAGCTTTCCTTAAGTTTGGGTCTGTCACAGTGGTCAGGTATTCTGCCACTGTGCCACTCTCTCTCTCTTTCTCTCTCTCTCGCTCTGTCTCTCGTTCTCTCTCACTTTTTCTCTCTCTCTTTCTGTCTCTCTCTCTTTCTGTCTCTCTCTCTCTGTCTCTCGCAATCTCTCTCTGTGTGTCTCTCTCTCTTTGTCTCTCTCTGTGTCTCTGTCTCTCTCTCTCTTGTCTCTCTCGTACTCTCTTTCTCTCTCGCTCTCTCTCTCTCTCGCTCTCTCTCTCTCTGTAGCCTTCAGTGGTGTATATTGTTTCATTATGGCTCAGCTATAATTGAAGGAAGGCTAAACAAACACAATTATACAGGGAGGGAGGGTGGGAGAGAGAGGGGAAGAAGAGCAGGAGAGAGAGAGATGGAGGGAGAGAGAGGAGAGATAGAGAAGGAGAAAGAGAGGCTGAGGGGAAGAGAGAGATGGAAAGAGAGAGAGAGACAGAGAGAGAGACAGAGAGAGAGACAGAAAAAAACAAAACGAGAGAGAGAGAGAGACCTATGTGAGCACGCTCTCCTGTGGCGGAACAGAACAGAGGTCAAAGGTTGCCGGCGGCAACGGGGTTAGAGGTCAACACGTTCTTTAGCCACGCCTCCTGATGATTAAGAGATCAGAGCAGAGAGATTTGGCCCTCAGTTCTGTCTTTGCTGCTGCTGGAGAGAGACTTCTATACAGAGGTTAGAAACATACAGAGAGACATATCAGAGCTGTTGCTGGTACAGCTGGGTCGGTCTGATACACAGACAGACAGACGGACAGACGGACGGACAGACAGACGGACGGACGGACAGACAGGATACACATCGTCGGTTACACACACACAGACATACGGACTGACAGACGGACAGACCTCTTCGTAGCTTGTGGTGCTAAAGCAGAGACTTCAAGGGAGCAGAGGTTAGCTATGGAACGATTCTTCAGATCTGGCCTTAAAGAGAAGACTGCAAGGTAGGGGGATACTCCATAGAAATAGCGTTCAATAAAACCCTAGCTGCAGTTACGAAGAGGATTCCTAGGCTGGGGTAAGCTACATGTGGAGGTTGCTGTTCTAGCTGGGGTAAGCTACATGTGGAGGTTGCTGTTCTAGCTGGGGTAAGCTACATGTGGAGGTTACTGTTCTAGCTGGGGTAAGCTACATGTGGAGGTTGCTGTTCTAGCTGGGGTAAGCTACATGTGGAGGTTACTGTTCTAGCTGGGGTAAGCTACATGTGGAGGTTACTGTTCTAGCTGGGGTAAGCTACATGTGGAGGTTACTGTTCTAGCTGGGGTAAGCTACATGTGGAGGTTGCTGTTCTAGCTGGGGTAAGCTACATGTGGAGGTTGCTGTTCTAGCTGGGGTAAGCTACATGTGGAGGTTGCTGTTCTAGCTGGGGTAAGCTACATGTGGAGGTTGCTGTTCTAGCTGGGGTAAGCTACATGTGGAGGTTGCTGTTCTAGCTGGGGTAAGCTACATGTGGAGGTTGCTGTTCTGGCTGGGGTAAGCTACATGTGGAGGTTGCTGTTCTAGCTGGGGTAAGCTACATGTGGAGGTTGCTGTTCTGGCTGGGGTAAGCTACATGTGGAGGTTGTTGTTCTAGCTGGGGTAAGCTACATGTGGAGGTTGCTGTTCTAGACGGGGGTAAGCTACATGTGGAGGTTGCTGTTCTAGCTGGGGTAAGCTACATGTGGAGGTTACTGTTCTGGCTGGGGTAAGCTACATGTGGAGGTTGCTGTTCTAGCTGGGGTAAGCTACATGTGGAGGTTGCTGTTCTGGCTGGGGTAAGCTACATGTGGAGGTTGTTGTTCTAGCTGGGGTAAGCTACATGTGGAGGTTGCTGTTCTAGACAGGGGTAAGCTACATGTGGAGGTTGCTGTTCTAGCTGGGGTAAGCTACATGTGGAGGTTGCTGTTCTAGCTGGGGTAAGCTACATGTGGAGGTTGCTGTTCTAGCTGGGGTAAGCTACATGTGGAGGTTGCTGTTCTAGCTGGGGTAAGCTACATGTGGAGGTTGCTGTTCTAGCTGGGGTAAGCTACATGTGGAGGTTGCTGTTCTAGCTGGGGTAAGCTACATGTGGAGGTTACTGTTCTAGCTGGGGTAAGCTACATGTGGAGGTTGCTGTTCTAGCTGGGGTAAGCTACATGTGGAGGTTACTGTTCTTGCTGGGGTAAGCTACATGTGGAGGTTGCTGTTCTAGCTGGGGTAAGCTACATGTGGAGGTTGCTGTTCTAGCTGGGGTAAGCTACATGTGGAGGTTGCTGTTCTAGCTGGGGTAAGCTACATGTGGAGGTTACTGTTCTAGCTGGGGTAAGCTACATGTGGAGGTTGCTGTTTACATTTACATTTAAGTCATTTAGCAGACGCTCTTATCCAGAGCGACTTACAAATTCTGGGGTAAGCTTCATGTGGAGGTTACTGTTCTACCTGGGGTAAGCTACATGTGGAGGTTGCTGTTCTAGCTGGGGTAAGCTACATGTGGAGGTTGCTGTTCTAGCTGGGGTAAGCTACATGTGGAGGTTGCTGTTCTAGCTGGGGTAAGCTACATGTGGATTTTACTGTTGTAGCTGTGTGACTGTGATTGGAAGTTACTGTTGTAGCTGTGTGACTGTGATTGGAAGTTACTGTTGTAGCTGTGTGACTGATTGGAGGTTACTGTTGTAGCTTTGTGACTGTGATTGGAGGTTACTGTTGTGTAACTATGATTGGTCAGATGAATTGCTTGCTTGCTGAAGCAACAATGTGTGTACCATTGTTTTGTGTATAATATACCTAATGTGATATTTACATAGTAGGCATTTGTAGGTAATGTTTGAGCCCCAAATGGCACCCTATTCCCTATGGGGAATAGGGTGCCATTTGGCTATGGGTCATGGTCTAAAGTAGTGCACTACATAGGGAATAGGGTGCCATTTGGGGTGCAGTGGTGATGTTCCGTGTTGGGCAGCCATACCATTAGCAATAGGTTGAGTGTCTTGCTAAATGAGGGTACTAGAGCATATGTTAATGCCTCAGTGGTCTGTGCTCACAGATTCACACTGCCATTCATTCAATAAAGCCAGTACCTCCTCCTCTTCTTCTCTGTTCTCTCCTCCTCTCCTCTCCTTTCCCTTCTCTCCTCTCCTCCTCCTCTCCCTTCTTCTACCCTCCTCTTTGTCTTTCCTCCTCTCCTCCTCTCGTCTTCTCTCCTGTCCTCTTCTTCTCTTCTCTTCTCCCCTCCTTTCCTCTTCTCTCCGCCTCTCCTCTTCTCCCCTCCTCTTCTTCTCTCTTCCTCTCCTCTTCTTCTCTCTTCCTCCTCTTGTCTACTCTTCTCCCCTCCTCTCCTCTCCTCTTCTCTCCTCCTCTTCTCTCTTCCTCCTCTTGTCTACTCTTCTCCCCTCCTCTCCTCTCTCCTGCATTGTTCCTCTCCCCCTCCTCTCCTCTGACTCTCCCCCTCCTCTTCTTCTCTCTCTCCTCTCCTCTTCTTCTCTCTTCCTCCTCTTGTCTACTCTTTTCCCCTCCCTCCTCTCCTCTCCTCTCCTCTTCTCCCCTCCTCTTCTTCTCTCCTCTCCTCTTCTTCTCTCTTCCTCCTCTTGTCTACTCTTCTCCCCTCCTCTCCTCTCCTCTTCTCTCCTCCTCTCCCATTCTCCCCTCCTCTTCTTCTCTCTTCCTCTCCTCTTCTTCTCTCTTCCTCTCCTCTTCTCTCCTCCTCTTCTTCTCTCTTCCTCTCCTCTTCTTGTCTCTTCCTCTCCTCTTCTTCTCTCTTCCTCTCCTCTTCTCTCCTCCTCTCCTCCTCTCCTCCACTTCTCTCCTTCTCTCATCCTCTCCTCTTCTCCCTATTACTTTAATGGGAAGCTACAGAATCCCAGAGAGCGTGTCGTCTCTATCGCTTGATGTCTCTTTCCAACCCCCTGTTGACCAATGAGATGAGAGGTGCAGAGGTAACAGCTGAATATCCTGGTGTCACGTTTACATTCCTCCCCCCCCTCCTCCCTTCCTTTCTGGTTCTGTAGTTATTTACCCCTGTAGGGTCCAGATGTTGTTATTTATGTTGATGGTATTGAGTCAGGCTGTGGGATGTTTGTTCTGTTTCTTCTTCTTGTTCCTGATTCTACCCAGAGTATTTCAACACTTATCACAATATTTGCTTTTTGACGACTTTTTTGCTTTTTGACGACTCTTCAAAATAGAAAAACATGCTCCCTGCCTGCCGATGCCCGATGCCTTATCATAATTGTCCAGTGAGCTATATGATGTTGTTACGTAAGCAATCGTGTTGCTGGACTGAAGTAAAGCAAGCGAGTCACCATCAGAGGCAGAGTGAACAGGCAGTCCCAGCTAGCAGCGTAGTGAACAGACAGTCCCAGCTAGCAGCGTAGTGAACAGGCAGTCCCAGCTAGCAGCATAGTGAACAGACAGTCCCAGCTAGCAGCGTAGTGAACAGGCAGTCCCAGCTAGCAGCATAGAGAACAGACAGTCCCAGCTAGCAGCGTAGTGAACAGGCAGTCCCAGCTAGCAGCATAGAGAACAGGCAGTCCCAGCTAGCAGCGTAGTGAACAGACAGTCCCAGCTAGCAGCTGAACAGACAGTCCCAGCTAGCAGCGTAGTGAACAGGCAGTCCCAGCTAGCAGCATAGTGAACAGACAGTCCCAGCTAGCAGCGTAGAGAACAGACAGTCCCAGCTAGCAGCGTAGTGAACAGGCAGTCCCAGCTAGCAGCGTAGTGAACAGGCAGTCCCAGCTAGCAGCATAGAGAACAGACAGTCCCAGCTAGCAGCGTAGTGAACAGGCAGTCCCAGCTAGCAGCGTAGTGAACAGACAGTCCCAGCTAGCAGCGTAGTGAACAGGCAGTCCCAGCTAGCAGCGTAGTGAACAGACAGTCCCAGCTAGCAGCGTAGTGAACAGGCAGTCCCAGCTAGCAGCGTAGTGAACAGACAGTCCCAGCTAGCAGCGTAGTGAACAGACAGTCCCAGCTAGCAGCGTAGTGAACAGGCAGTCCCAGCTAGCAGCGTAGTGAACAGGCAGTCCCAGCTAGCAGCGTAGAGAACAGACAGTCCCAGCTAGCAGCGTAGTGAACAGACAGTCCCAGCTAGCAGCGTAGTGAACAGACAGTCCCAGCTAGCAGCTGAACAGCAGTCCCAGCTAGCAGCGTAGAGAACAGACAGTCCCAGCTAGCAGCGTAGTGAACAGGCAGTCCCAGCTAGCAGCGTAGTGAACAGACAGTCCCAGCTAGCAGCGTAGTGAACAGACAGTCCCAGCTAGCAGCGTAGTGAACAGACAGTCCCAGCTAGCAGCGTAGTGAACAGGCAGTCCCATCTCCCCCCTCCCTTCTTCTTCTCTCTTCCTTCCTCCTCTCTCTCTCTTCCTCTCCTCCCTCTCCTCTTCCTCTCCTCTTCTTGTCTCTTCCTTCCCTCTCTCTCTTCCTCTCTCCTCTTCCTCTCCTCCTTCTCCACTCCTTCCTCTCCTTCTCCCTATTACTTTAATGGGAAGCTACAGAATCAGAGAGCTCCTCTATCGCTTGATGTCTCTTTCCAACCCCTAGCAGCGTAGTGAACAGGCAGTCCCAGCTAGCAGCGTAGTGAACAGACAGTCCCAGCTAGCAGCGTAGTGAACAGACAGTCCCAGCTAGCAGCGTAGAGAACAGACAGTCCCAGCTAGCAGCGTAGTGAACAGGCAGTCCCAGCTAGCAGCGTAGTGAACAGACAGTCCCAGCTAGCAGCGTAGTGAACAGACAGTCCCAGCTAGCAGCGTAGTGAACAGACAGTCCCAGCTAGCAGCGTAGAGAACAGACAGTCCCAGCTAGCAGCGTAGTGAACAGGCAGTCCCAGCTAGCAGCATAGAGAACAGGCAGTCCCAGCTAGCAGCGTAGAGAACACAGTCCCAGCTAGCAGCGTAGAGAACAGACAGTCCCAGCTAGCAGCGTAGTGAACAGGCAGTCCCAGCTAGCAGCATAGTGAACAGACAGTCCCAGCTAGCAGCGTAGTGAACAGGCAGTCCCAGCTAGCAGCGTAGAGAACAGACAGTCCCAGCTAGCAGCGTAGTGAACAGGCAGTCCCAGCTAGCAGCGTAGAGAACAGACAGTCCCAGCTAGCAGCGTAGTGAACAGGCAGTCCCAGCTAGCAGCATAGTGAACAGACAGTCCCAGCTAGCAGCGTAGTGAACAGGCAGTCCCAGCTAGCAGCGTAGTGAACAGACAGTCCCAGCTAGCAGCGTAGAGAACAGACAGTCCCAGCTAGCAGCGTAGTGAACAGACAGTCCCAGCTAGCAGCGTAGAGAACAGACAGTCCCAGCTAGCAGCGTAGAGAACACAGTCCCAGCTAGCAGCATAGTGAACAGACAGTCCCAGCTAGCAGCGTAGTGAACAGACAGTCCCAGCTAGACAGTCCCAGCTAGCAGCGTAGTGAACAGGCAGTCCCAGCTAGCAGCGTAGAGAACAGACAGTCCCAGCTAGCAGCGTAGTGAACAGGCAGTCCCAGCTAGCAGCGTAGTGAACAGGCAGTCCCAGCTAGCACCATAGTGAACAGACAGTCCCAGCTAGCAGCGTAGTGAACAGGCAGTCCCAGCTAGCAGCATAGTGAACAGACAGTCCCAGCTAGCAGCGTAGAGAACAGGCAGTCCCAGCTAGCAGCGTAGAGAACAGACAGTCCCAGCTAGCAGCGTAGTGAACAGACAGTCCCAGCTAGCAGCATAGTGAACAGACAGTCCCAGCTAGCAGCGTAGTGAACAGACAGTCCCAGCTAGCAGCGTAGTGAACAGACAGTCCCAGCTAGCAGCGTAGTGAACAGGCAGTCCCAGCTAGCAGCGTAGAGAACAGACAGTCCCAGCTAGCAGCGTAGTGAACAGACAGTCCCAGCTAGCAGCATAGAGAACAGGCAGTCCCAGCTAGCAGCGTAGAGAACAGACAGTCCCAGCTAGCAGCATAGTGAACAGACAGTCCCAGCTAGCAGCGTAGAGAACAGGCAGTCCCAGCTAGCAGCGTAGTGAACAGACAGTCCCAGCTAGCAGCATAGTGAACAGACAGTCCCAGCTAGCAGCGTAGAGAACAGGCAGTCCCAGCTAGCAGCGTAGTGAACAGGCAGTCCCAGCTAGCAGCGTAGAGAACAGGCAGTCCCAGCTAGCAGCGTAGTGAACAGGCAGTCCCAGCTAGCAGCGTAGTGAACAGGCAGTCCCAGCTAGCAGCATAGTGAACAGACAGTCCCAGCTAGCAGCGTAGTGAACAGGCAGTCCCAGCTAGCAGCATAGTGAACAGACAGTCCCAGCTAGCAGCATAGAGAACAGGCAGTCCCAGCTAGCAGCGTAGAGAACACAGTCCCAGCTAGCAGCGTAGTGAACAGACAGTCCCAGCTAGCAGCATAGTGAACAGACAGTCCCAGCTAGCAGCGTAGTGAACAGACAGTCCCAGCTAGCAGCGTAGTGAACAGGCAGTCCCAGCTAGCAGCATAGTGAACAGACAGTCCCAGCTAGCAGCGTAGTGAACAGACAGTCCCAGCTAGCAGCATAGTGAACAGACAGTCCCAGCTAGCAGCGTAGAGAACAGGCAGTCCCAGCTAGCAGCGTAGTGAACAGACAGTCCCAGCTAGCAGCGTAGTGAACAGGCAGTCCCCCAGCGTAGAGAACAGACAGTCCCAGCTAGCAGCGTAGTGAACAGGCAGTCCCAGCTAGCAGCGTAGTGAACAGACAGTCCCAGCTAGCAGCGTAGAGAACAGGCAGTCCCAGCTAGCAGCATAGTGAACAGGCAGTCCCAGCTAGCAGCGTAGTGAACAGACAGTCCCATCTAGCAGCGTAGTGAACAGACAGTCCCAGCTAGCAGCATAGTGAACAGACAGTCCCAGCTAGAGGACAGGCAGTCCCAGCTAGCAGCATAGTGAACAGACAGTCCCAGCTAGCAGCGTAGAGAACATACAGTCCCAGCTAGCAGCGTAGTGAACAGACAGTCCCAGCTAGCAGCGTAGAGAACAGACAGTCCCAGCTAGCAGCGTAGAGAACAGACAGTCCCAGCTAGCAGCATAGTGAACAGGCAGTCCCAGCTAGCAGCGTAGAGACAGCAGTCCCAGCTAGCAGCGTAGAGAACTGGCAGTCCCAGCTAGCAGCATAGAGAACAGACAGTCCCAGCTAGCAGCGTAGAGGACAAGCAGTCCCAGCTTGCAGCGTAGAGAACAGACAGTCCCAGCTAGCAGCGTAGAGAACATACAGTCCCAGCTAGCAGCGGTGAGAACAGACAGTCCCAGCTAGCAGCGTAGAGAACATACAGTCCCAGCTAGCAGCGGTGAGAACAGGCAGTCCCAGCTAGCAGCGTAGAGAACAGCAGTCCCAGCTAGCAGCGTAGAGAACAGACAGTCCCAGCTAGCAGCATAGAGAACAGACAGTCCCAGCTAGCAGCGTAGAGGACAGACAGTCCCAGCTAGCAGCGTAGAGAACAGACAGTCCCAGCTAGCAGCGTAGTGAACAGGCAGTCCCAGCTAGCAGCGTAGTGAACAGACAGTCCCAGCTAGCAGCGTAGTGAACAGGCAGTCCCAGCTAGCAGCAGTGAACAGACAGTCCCAGCTAGCAGCATAGAGAACAGGCAGTCCCAGCTAGCAGCGTAGAGAACAGACAGTCCCAGCTAGCAGCGTAGTGAACAGACAGTCCCAGCTAGCAGCATAGTAAAACAGCAGTCCCAGCTAGCAGCGTAGTGAACAGACAGTCCCAGCTAGCAGCGTAGAGGACAGGCAGTCCCAGCTAGCAGCGTAGTGAACAGACAGTCCCAGCTAGCAGCGTAGAGAACAGACAGTCCCAGCTAGCAGCATAGTGAACAGACAGTCCCAGCTAGCAGACAGTCCCATCTAGCAGCAGAACAGTCCCATCAATCAGCGTAGTGAACAGACAGTCCCAGTTAGCAGCGTAGTAAACAGACAGTCCCAGCTAGCAGAGTAGTGAACAGACAGTCCCAGCTAGCAGCATAGTAAACAGGCAGTCCCAGCTAGCAGCGTAGTGAACAGACAGTCCCATCTAGCAGCGTAGTGAACAGACAGTCCCATCTAGCAGCGTAGTGAACAGACAGTCCCATCTAGCAGCGTAGAGGACAGGCAGTCCCAGCTAGCAGCATAGTGAACAGACAGTCCCAGCTAGCAGCGTAGAGAACATACAGTCCCAGCTAGCAGCGTAGAGAACAGACAGTCCCAGCTAGCAGCGTAGAGAACAGACAGTCCCAGCTAGCAGCGTAGAGAACAGACAGTCCCAGCTAGCAGCATAGTGAACAGGCAGTCCCAGCTAGCAGCGTAGAGGACAAGCAGTCCCAGCTAGCAGCGTAGAGAACAAGCAGTCCCAGCTAGCAGCGTAGAGAACAGGTCCCAGCTCCCAGCTCCCAGCAGCGTAGAGAACAGACAGTCCCAGCTAGCAGCGCAGAGAACATACAGTCCCAGCTAGCAGCGGTGAGAACAGACAGTCCCAGCTAGCAGCGTAGAGAACATACAGTCCCAGCTAGCAGCGGTGAGAACAGGCAGTCCCAGCTAGCAGCGTAGAGGACAAGCAGTCCCAGCTAGCAGCGTAGAGAACTGGCAGTCCCAGCTAGCAGCATAGAGAACAGACAGTCCCAGCTAGCAGCGTAGAGGACAAGCAGTCCCAGCTTGCAGCGTAGAGAACAGACAGTCCCAGCTAGCAGCGTAGAGAACAGGCAGTCCCAGCTAGCAGCGTAGTGAACAGGCAGTCCCAGCTAGCAGCGTAGTGAACAGGCAGTCCCAGCTAGCAGCGTAGTGAACAGACAGTCCCAGCTAGCAGCGTAGTGAACAGGCAGTCCCAGCTAGCAGCATAGAGATCTATGGAGGCTGTTGGTGCCTGTGTGTGAGTCAGGGAATGATGAGTTAAAATGTGGCCAGAGAGGAAAGGGGTGTGACAGTCCAGATTAGACGAATACAGCACATTGACTACATACTTGTTGGACACGTGAATTAGCCTTAAAGGAGAACTCCTCCCAATAAACAGCCGGTGTCATGCGTTTTACATCCTGCGATGCAACAACCTGGTATCGAACCAGGATCTGTAGTGACGCAGCTAGCACCTCTCTGGTCATACTTTGACATAGACTCAGGATCTTAATTTGATCACTCCTTTGTTGCTGAGAATATTCCCGTACAGTTAGAAATGCAAACGTGTAGTGTATTCAAGGTTTTAAAAAGGTTTCTAAAGTCTGTAATTTCCACTTTAAAACGTCAGACTTGATTTGTGCTAACGAAGAATGTCCATTAACTACAATCCACATAATAATTCACATTTCCTGTTGCTGCAGGATTATTTTCCTGCTGTAGCAAACTGGCTCAAATAAGGTCCCACATCTGTATTTGCATCAGCGTTCCTTTTCTTGGATAAATGTTTGTTAGCGTGTATAGTCCACATTAGACAATGACAGCATTTTGACAAGGCATACATAATTAGCCTTTACGGTCAAAGTTATGTGTTGCTCTTTAGAAGTAGATTTGCATTAGACGTCTCTGTGTATGTTTTGTGTGTTAGCATGACAGCAGAGTTACAAAATGTTTTTGTCCCATACTCTGAATTAGCCTTTAGGGTTAAAGTTATGTTTTGGTCCTTCAGTAATCAGATCACAAGTTCCGTGTGTCCAGTAACGTGATGTTTGTTAGCGTGTACTAACTGTGTGTATCTCTGTGCATGTGAACATGGTCACCATGATGTGTCCTGCATCCCAAATGGCCCCCTATTCACTACATAGTACACTACTGGCACCCTATTCCCTACATAGTGCACTACTTTAGACCAGGGCCCATAGGACCCCATAGGGGTACTAAAGTAGTGCCATAAATAGGGTATAAGGTGCCATTTGGGACACAGTCATAGACATGGTGCTATGCTTGCCAGCTCCTCCCTGTGACAGGGGCTTTGTAGGCATGACTAATCAGTATACAGCCTAGGGGGAGATGCTGTAAGCCTGCTGGTCCCCTGGAGGGCTAGGAGGGGGCTGGGAGAGGGCTGGGAGAGGGCTAGGAGAGGGCTAGGAGAGGGCTAGGAGAGGGCTGGGAGAGGGCTAGGAGAGGGCTAGGAGAGGGCTGGGAGAGGGCTGGGAGAGGGCTAGGAGAGGGCTGGGAGAGGGGATAGGAGAGGGCTGGCAGAGGGGATAGGAGAGGGCTGGGAGAGGGCTGGGAAGGGGGTTGGGAGAGGGCTGGGAGAGGGGATAGGAGAGGGCTGGGAGAGGGCTGGGAGAGGGCTAGGAGAGGGCTGGGAGAGGGGATAGGAGAGGGCTGGCAGAGGGGATAGGAGAGGGCTGGGAGAGGGCTGGGAAGGGGTTGGGAGAGGGCTGGGAGAGGGGATAGGAGAGGGCTGGGAGAGGGCTGGGAGAGGGGATAGGAGAGGGCTGGGAGAGGGATAGGAGAGGGATAGGAGAGGGCTGGGAGAGGGGATAGGAGAGGGCTGGGAGAGGGGATAGGAGAGGGCTATGAGAGGGCTGGGTGTGGGTTGGGAGGGAGCTGGGAACACCCACTCACATGTTCAGAGGGGAGAGGAGAGAGTGCTCTCCTTTATTAACATGTTCAGAGGACAGACTGTGTCCATCTGCATTTCAGTAGAGTGGTATATAAATGGTATCAGGACCTTTATAGCAGAGTACTCAGTCATGAGTACCAGTAATATCGGTAACATACAGTCAAGTACTCTAAAGTAAAGTGCAGCCCCTCCTTTGTACAGGTACCAGAGCAGCCCACAAGCCCATCCATTTAGACTTGTACATACAGGTACCTGATGGGAAATTGCAGGTGATTAGCTACAGCTAGCAGCATGAACCTGGGACCTCAGCACTGAGTGCTCTGCTTCAAAACAGGTGTTCACATCTCATCTCTACCAGCCAACCTCCATCTCCTCCGTGGCAAACACGTTTCATTCTAATGGATATTTAAAACGTTCTGATGATTTGTGACGGCACATTTAATGGGACTTATAAAATATTTGGATGATTTGTGTTGGCATGCACCGACACCGCAGAATAGAACCTGGAATTGTGGATCATTTATGTTCGTTGAGCACTGGAATTAAAATGTTAGATAGTTCTCAGATTGCCTGGAGGATGGAGAGAGGATGGATGGAGGGAGGGAGGAGGATAGAGGGAGGGGGGATGGATGGATGGAGGAAGGAAGGGATAGAGGGAGAGAGGATGGAGGGAAGATGGGGGGACGGATGGAGGTCGGGAGGGATGGATGGAAGATGGAGGGATGGAGGACGAGAGGATAGCGGTAGGGACGGAGGGAGGGATGAAGGGATGAAGGGAGAGAGGATAGCGGGAGGGAGGGAGGGATGAAGGTCGGGAGGGATGGATGGAGGAAGGGATGGAGGGAGAGAGAGAGAGAGAGAGAAGATGGAGCGAGGGATGAAGGGAGAGAGGATAGCGGTAGGGAGTCTATAAAAGGCCTTGGCCTGTTACAGCAGTTAAAAGGAGGAGGGAGATTAAACTAGCCTGGCTAACTAACTGGTTGGACCTTTCTAGAGTTTAACCTTTACAGAGTGAGACTCTGTTAAGTTTGAATGAGACTGTAATACCTCTGTCTAGCAATTGCATCTAGTTAAACGGGGAGGAACTGGTTCTTACACCATTGGGCGAGTCAATATATATATATATACTGTTAGGGACTTCTATGAAATCATTATTATCAGATGAATATCAATGAAAGCATCAGTACAGGGATGTGACAGGCTGGAATTTTAATTTTATTTTTAATTTTTTAATTAAATGTGTGCTCAGCGCACAGTCCACACACTCTACATATGTAATGAATACAATAACTATGTATCTATACTATGATCCCCCCATTCTATGGAATGCCCACCTCCCTCATATGTCGTCAGGGTAACCTAGTGGTTAGAGTGTTGGACTAGTAACTGGAAGGTTGCAAGTTCAAACCCCTGAGCTGACAAGGTACAAATCTGTCGTTCTACCCCTGATCAAGGCAGTTAGCCCACTGTTCCTAGGCCGTCATTGAATTTGTTCTTATCAACTGACTTGCCTAGTTAAATAAAAATAAATATCTGCAAAAATGTTTTGCTTGGTTCTTCAATGATAGACGGAACAAATAAGGCTGACATTGATTCGAAACCAGTAAAGACCAACAAAATCCAACTTATATCTCGGGAACACTTAAAGAGATTGTTAGCAGATGTGGTTTTCTTGCAAGAGTTATATTTTACGAAGATAAATTGAACATTTAAAGAGGAGCTGGGTTGGAGAGGCCTATACTGCCACCTGCTGTACTAACAGCAGAGGTGTAGGCATCCTGATAAATAAGACAACACCTGTTTCACTTTTATCCCAGCACATGGAACAAGATGGACATTTTTTGTGTGGGGGGGGGGGGAATTGCACCTGACAGGGTGAAAAATATACTAGGACTGGAGGTGTTAGCATGGAGACCCTAGGACTGTTAGCATGGAGACACGAGGACTGGAGGTGTTAGCATGGAGACCCTAGGACTGTTAGCATGGAGACACTAGGACTGGAGGTGTTAGCATGGGGACACTAGGACTGGAGGTGTTAGCATGGAGACACTAGGACTGGAGGTGTTAGCATGGAGACCCTAGGACTGTTAGCATGGAGACACTAGGACTGTAAGTGTTTGCATGGAGACACTAGGGCTGTTAACATGGAGACACTAGGACTGTTAGCATGGAGACACTAGGACTGGAGGTGTTAGCATGGAGACACTAGGACTGTTAGCATGGAGACACTAGGACTGGAGGTGTTAGCATGGAGACACTAGGACTGTTAGCATGGAGACACGAGGACTGTTAGCATGGAGACACTAGGACTGGAGGTGTTAGCATGGAGACACTAGGGCTGTTAGCATGGAGACACTAGGTCTGTTAGCATGGAGACACTAGTGCTGGAGGTGTTAGCATGGAGACACTAGGTCTGTTAGCATGGAGACACTAGGGCTGGAGGTGTTAGCATGGATACACAATGACTGTTAGCATGGTGACACTAGGACTGGAGGTGTTAGCATGGAGACACTAGGACTGTTAGCATGGAGACACTAAGACTGTTAGCATGGAGACACTAGGACTGTTAGCATGGAGACATTAGGACTGTTAGCATGGAGACACTAGGGCTGGAGGTGTTAGCATGGAGACACGAGGACCGTTAGCATGGAGACACTAGGACTGGAGGTGTTAGCATGGAGACACTAGGGCTGTTAGCATGGAGACACTAGGTCTGTTAGCATGGAGACACTAGGTCTGTTAGCATGGAGACACTAGGGCTGGAGGTGTTAGCATGGATACACAAGGACTGTTAGCATGGAGACACTAGGACTGGAGGTGTTAGCATGGAGACACTAGGGCTGTTAGCATGGAGACACTAGGTCTGTTAGCATGGAGACACTAGGGCTGGAGGTGTTAGCATGGAGACACTAGGACTGGAGGTGTTAGCATGGAGACCCTAGGACTGTTAGCATGGAGACACTAGGACTGTAAGTGTTTGCATGGAGACACTAGGGCTGTTAACATGGAGACACTAGGACTGTTAGCATGGAGACACTAGGACTGGAGGTGTTAGCATGGAGACACTAGGACTGTTAGCATGGAGACACTAGGACTGTTAGCATGGAGACACTAGGCTGGAGGTGTTAGCATGGAGACACGAGGACTGTTAGCATGGAGACACTAGGACTGGAGGTGTTAGCATGGAGACACTAGGCTGTTAGCATGGAGACACTAGGTCTGTTAGCATGGAGACACTAGGCTGGAGGTGTTAGCATGGATACACAATGACTGTTAGCATGGTGACACTAGGACTGGAGGTGTTAGCATGGAGACACTAGGACTGTTAGCATGGAGACACTAGGACTGGAGGTGTTAGCATGGAGACACTAGGACTGTTAGCATGGAGACACTAGGACTGTTAGCATGGAGACACTAGGACACTGGAGGTGTTAGCATGGAGACACGAGGACTGTTAGCATGGAGACACTAGGACTGGAGGTGTTAGCATGGAGACACTAGGTCTGTTAGCATGGAGACACTAGTGCTGGAGGTGTTAGCATGGAGACACTAGGTCTGTTAGCATGGAGACACTAGGGCTGGAGGTGTTAGCATGGATACACAAGGACTGTTAGCATGGAGACACTAGGACTGGAGGTGTTAGCATGGAGACACTAGGGCTGTTAGCATGGAGACACTAGGTCTGTTAGCATGGAGACACTAGGGCTGGAGGTGTTAGCATGGAGACACTAGGACTGGAGGTGTTAGCATGGAGATACTAGGACTGTTAGCATGGAGACACTAGGACTGTTAGCTTGGAGACACTAGGACTGGAGGTGTTAGCATGGAGACACTAGGACTGTTAGCATGGAGACACTAAGACTGGAGGTGTTAGCATGGAGACACTAGGACTGTTAGCATGGAGACACTAGGACTGGAGGTGTTAGCATGGAGACACTAGGACTGTTAGCATGGAGACACTAGGACTGGAGGTGTTAGCATGGAGACACTAGGACTGTTAGCATGGAGACACTAGGACTGTTAGCATTGAGACACTTGGACTGGAGGTGTTAGCATGGAGACACTAGGACTGGAGGTGTTAGCATGGAGACACTAAGACTGTTAGCATGGAGACACTAGGACTGGAGGTGTTAGCATGGAGACACTAGGACTGTTTGCATGGAGACACTAGGACTGTTAGAATGGAGACACTAGGACAGGAGGTGTTAGCATGGAGACCCTAGGACTGTTAGCATGGAGACACGAGGACTGGAGGTGTTAGCATGGAGACACTAGGACTGTTAGCATGGAGACACTAGGACTGGAGGTGTTAGCATGGAGACACTTGGACTGGAGGTGTTAGCATGGAGACCCTAGGACTGTTAGCATGGAGACACGAGGACTGGAGGTGTTAGCATGGAGACACTAGGACTGGAGGTGTTAGCATGGAGACACTAGGACTGTTAGCATGGAGACACTAGGACTGGAGGTGTTAGCATGGAGACACTAGGACTGTTAGCATGGAGACACTAGGACTGTTAGCATGGAGACACTAGGACAGGAGGTGTTAGCATGGAGACACTAGGACTGTTAGCATGGAGACACTAGGACTGTAAGTGTTTGCATGGAGACACTAGGGCTGTTAACATGGAGACACTAGGACTGTTAGCATGGAGACACTAGGACTGGAGGTGTTAGCATGGAGACACTAGGACTGTTAGCATGGAGACACTAGGACTGTTAGCATGGAGACACTAGTGCTGGAGGTATTAGCATGGAGACACTAGGACTGTTAGCATGGAGACACTAGGGCTGGAGGTGTTAGCATGGATACACAAGGACTGTTAGCATGGAGACACTAGGACTGGAGGTGTTAGCATGGAGACACTAGGACTGTTAGCATGGAGACACTAGGACTGGAGATGTTAGCATGGAGACACTAGGACTGTTAGCATGGAGACACTAGGACTGTTAGCATGGAGACACTAGGACTGGAGGTGTTAGCATGGAGACACTAGGACTGTTAGCATGGAGACACTAGGACTGGAGATGTTAGCATGGAGACACTAGGACTGGAGGTGTTAGCATGGATACACTAGGACTGTTAGCATGGAGACACTAGGACTGGAGGTGTTAGCATGGAGACACTAGGACTGTTAGCATGGAGACACTAGGACTGGAGGTGTTAGCATGGGAGACACTAGGACTGTTAGCATGGAGACACTAGGACTGGAGATGTTAGCATGGAGACACTAGGACTGTTAGCATGGAGACACTAGGACTGTTAGCATGGAGACACTAGGACTGGAGGTGTTAGCATGGAGACACTAGGACTGTTAGCATGGAGACACTAGGACTGGAGATGTTAGCATGGAGACACTAGGCTGGAGGTGTTAGCATGGATACACTAGGACTGTTAGCATGGAGACACTAGGACTGGAGGTGTTAGCATGGAGACACTAGGACTGTTAGCATGGAGACACTAGGACTGGAGATGTTAGCATGGAGACACTAGGACTGTTAGCATGGAGACACTAGGACTGTTAGCATGGAGACACTAGGACTGGAGGTGTTAGCATGGAGACACTAGGACTGTTAGCATGGAGACACTAGGACTGGAGATGTTAGCATGGAGACACTAGGACTGGCAGGACACTGTTAGCATGGAGACACTAGGACTGTTAGCATGGAGACACTAGGACTGGAGATGTTAGCATGGAGACACTAGGACTGTTAGCATGGAGACACTAGGACTGTTAGCATGGAGACACTAGGACTGGAGGTGTTAGCATGGAGACACTAGGACTGTTAGCATGGAGACACTAGGACTGGAGATGTTAGCATGGAGACACTAGGACTGTTAGCATGGAGACACTAGGACTGTTAGCATGGAGACACTAGGACTGGAGGTGTTAGCATGGAGACACTAGGACTGTTAGCATGGAGACACTAGGACTGGAGGTGTTAGCATGGAGACACTAGGACTGTTAGCATGGAGACACTAGGGCTGGAGGTGTTAGCATGGAGACACTAGGACTGGAGGTGTTAGCATGGAGACACTAGGACTGGAGGTGTTAGCATGGAGACCCTAGGACTGTTAGCATGGAGACACTAGGACTGGAGGTGTTAGCATGGAGACACGAGGACTGTTAGCATGGAGACACTAGGACTGGAGGTGTTAGCATGGAGACACTAGGGCTGTTAGCATGGAGACACTAGGTCTGTTAGCATGGAGACACTAGTGCTGGAGGTGTTAGCATGGAGACACTAGGTCTGTTAGCATGGAGACACTAGGGCTGGAGGTGTTAGCATGGATACAGGAGGACTGTTAGCATGGAGACACTAGGACTGGAGGTGTTAGCATGGAGACACTAGGACTGTTAGCATGGAGACACTAGGACTGGAGGTGTTAGCATGGAGACACTAGGACTGTTAGCATGGAGACACTAGGACTGTTAGCATGGAGACACTTGGACTGGAGGTGTTAGCATGGAGACACTAGGACTGTTAGCATGGAGACACTAGGACTGGATGTGTTAGCATGGAGACACTAGGACTGTTAGCATGGAGACACTAGGGCTGGAGGTGTTAGCATGGAGACACTAGGACTGGAGGTGTTAGCATGGAGACACTAGGACTGTTAGCATGGAGACACTAGGACTGGAGGTGTTAGCATGGAGACACTAGGACTGTTAGCATGGAGACACTTGGACTGGAGGTGTTAGCATGGAGACACTAGGACTGGAGGTGTTAGCATGGAGACACTAGGACTGTTAGCATGGAGACACTAGGACTGTTAGCATGGAGACACTAGGACTGGATGTGTTAGCATGGAGACACTAGGACTGTTAGCATGGAGACACTAGGACTGGAGGTGTTAGCATGGAGACACTAGGACTGTTAGCATGGAGACACTAGGACTGTTAGAATGGAGACACTAGTGTTAGCTGGAGGTATTAGCATGGAGACACTAGGTCTGTTAGCATGGAGACACTAGGGCTGGAGGTGTTAGCATGGATACACTAGGACTGTTAGCATGGAGACACTAGGACTGGAGGTGTTAGCATGGAGACACTAGGACTGTTAGCATGGAGACACTAGGACTGGAGATGTTAGCATGGAGACACTAGGACTGTTAGCATGGAGACACTAGGGACTGACACTTAGCATGGAGAACACTAGGACTGGAGGTGTTAGCATGGAGACACTAGGACTGTTAGCATGGAGACACTAGGACTGGAGATGTTAGCATGGAGACACTAGGACTGGAGGTGTTAGCATGGAGACACAAGGACTGTTAGCATGGAGACACTAGGACTGGAGGTGTTAGCATGGATACACAAGGACTGTTAGCATGGAGACACTAGGACTGGAGGTGTTAGCATGGAGACACTAGGGCTGTTAGCATGGAGACACTAGGACTGTTAGCATGGAGACACTAGACTGACTGGAGGTGTTAGCATGGAGACACTAGGACTGTTAGCATGGAGACACTAGGACTGGAGATGTTAGCATGGAGACACTAGGACTGGAGTGTGTTAGCATGGATACACAAGGACTGTTAGCATGGAGACACTAGGACTGGAGGTGTTAGCATGGATACACTAGGACTGTTAGCATGGAGACACTAGGACTGGAGGTGTTAGCATGGAGACACTAGGACTGTTAGCATGGAGACACTAGGACTGGAGATGTTAGCATGGAGACACTAGGACTGTTAGCATGGAGACACTAGGACTGTTAGCATGGAGACACTAGGACTGGAGGTGTTAGCATGGAGACACTAGGACTGTTAGCATGGAGACACTAGGACTGGAGATGTTAGCATGGAGACACTAGGCTGGAGGTGTTAGCATGGATACACTAGGACTGTTAGCATGGAGACACTAGGACTGGAGGTGTTAGCAGCTAGGACTGTTAGCAGACACTAGGACTGTTAGCATGGAGACACTAGGACTGTTAGCATGGAGACACTAGGTCTGTTAGCATGGAGACACTAGGACTGTTAGCATGGAGACACTAGGACTGGAGGTGTTAGCATGGAGACACTAGGACTGTTAGCATGGAGACACTAGGACTGGAGGTGTTAGCATGGAGACACTAGGACTGTTAGCATGGAGACACTAGGACTGTTAGCATGGAGACACTAGGACTGGAGGTGTTAGCATGGAGACACTAGGACTGTTAGCATGGAGACACTAGGACTGGAGGTGTTAGCATGGAGACACTAGGACTGTTAGCATGGAGACACTAGGACTGTTAGCATGGAGACACTAGGACTGGAGGTGTTAGCATGGAGACACTAGGACTGTTAGCATGGAGACACTAGGACTGGAGGTGTTAGCATGGAGACACTAGGACTGTTAGCATGGAGACACTAGGCCTGTTAGCATGGAGACACTAGGACTGGAGGTGTTAGCATGGAGACACTAGGACTGGAGGTGTTAGCATGGAGACACTAGGACTGTTAGCATGGAGACACTAGGACTGGAGGTGTTAGCATGGAGACACTAGGACTGTTAGCATGGAGACACTAGGACTGGAGGTGTTAGCATGGAGACACTAGGACTGTTAGCATGGAGACACTAGTTCTGTTAGCATGGAGACACTAGTGCTGGAGGTGTTAGCATGGAGACACTAGGACTGGTGGTGTTTGCATGGAGACACTAGGACTGGAGGTGTTAGCATGGAGACACTAGGACTGTTAGCATGGAGACACTAGGACTGGAGGTGTTAGCATGGAGACACTAGGACTGGAGGTGTTAGCATGGAGACACTAAGACTGTTAGCATGGAGACACTAGGACTGTTAGCATGGAGACACTAGGACTGGAGGTGTTAGCATGGAGACACTAGGACTGTTAGCATGGAGACACTAGGACTGGAGGTGTTAGCATGGAGACACTAGGACTGTTAGCATGGAGACACTAGGACTGGAGGTGTTAGCATGGAGACACTAGGACTGGAGGTGTTAGCATGGAGACACTAGGACTGTTAGCATGGAGACACTAGGACTGGAGGTGTTAGCATGGAGACACTCGGACTGTTTGCATGGAGACACTAGGACTGGAGGTGTTAGCATGGAGACACTAGGACTGGAGGTGTTAGCATGGAGACACTATGACTGTTAGCATGGAGACACTAGGACTGTTAGCATGGAGACACTAGGACAGGAGGTGTTAGCATGGAGAAACTAGGACTGTTAGAATGGAGACACTAGGACTGGAGGTGTTAGCATGGAGACACTAGGACTGTTAGCATGGAGACACTAGGACTGGATGTGTTAGCATGGAGACACTAGGACTGTTAGCATGGAGACACTAGGACTGGAGGTGTTAGCATGGAGACACTAGGACTGTTAGCATGGAGACACTAGGACTGGATGTGTTAGCATGGAGATACTAGGACTGTTAGCATGGAGACACTAGGACTGGAGGTGTTAGCATGGAGACCCTATGACTGTTAGCATGGAGACACTAGGACTGTTAGCATGGAGACACTAGGACAGGAGGTGTTAGCATGGAGAAACTAGGACTGTTAGAATGGAGACACTAGGACTGGAGGTGTTAGCATGGAGACACTAGGACTGTTAGCATGGAGACACTAGGACTGGATGTGTTAGCATGGAGACACTAGGACTGTTAGCATGGAGACACTAGGACTGGAGGTGTTAGCATGGAGACACTAGGACTGTTAGCATGGAGACACTAGGACTGTTTGCATGGAGACACTAGGACTGTTAGCATGGAGACACTTGGACTGGAGGTGTTAGCATGGAGACACTAGGACTGGAGGTGTTAGCATGGAGACACTAGGACTGGAGGTGTTAGCATGGAGACACTAGGACTGTTAGCATGGAGACACTAGGACTGGATGTGTTAGCATGGAGATACTAGGACTGTTAGCATGGAGACACTAGGACTGGAGGTGTTAGCATGGAGACACTAGGACTGTTAGCATGGAGACACTAGGACTGGATGTGTTAGCATGGAGACACTAGGACTGTTAGCATGGAGACACTAGGACTGGAGGTGTTAGCATGGAGACACTAGGACTGTTAGCATGGAGACACTAGGACTGTTAGCATGGAGACACTAGGACTGGATGTGTTAGCATGGAGACACTAGGACTGTTAGCATGGAGACACTAGGACTGGAGGTGTTAGCATGGAGACACTAGGACTGTTAGCATGGAGACACTAGGACTGGAGGTGTTAGCATGGAGACACTAGGACTGTTAGCATGGAGACACTAGGACTGGAGGTGTTAGCATGGAGACACTAGACTGACTGGAGACACTAGGTGTTAGCATGGAGACACTAGGACTGTTAGCATGGAGACACTAGGACTGTTAGCATGGAGACACTAGGACTGGATGTGTTAGCATGGAGACACTAGGACTGTTAGCATGGAGACACTAGGACTGGAGGTGTTAGCATGGAGACACTAGGACTGTTAGCATGGAGACACTAGGACTGGAGGTGTTAGCATGGAGACACTAGGACTGTTAGCATGGAGACACTAGGACTGGAGGTGTTAGCATGGAGACACTAGGACTGTTAGCATGGAGACACTAGGACTGTTAGCATGGAGACACTAGGACTGGAGGTGTTAGCATGGAGACACTAGGACTGTTAGCATGGAGACACTAGGACTGGAGGTGTTAGCATGGAGACACTAGGACTGTTAGCATGGAGACACTAGGACTGGAGGTGTTAGCATGGAGACACTAGGACTGTTAGCATGGAGACACTAGGGCTGTTAGCATGGAGACACTAGGACTGTTAGCATGGAGACACTAGGACTGTTAGCATGGAGACACTAGACTGTTAGCATGGAGACACTGGACTGGAGGTGTTAGCATGGAGACACTAGGACTGTTAGCATGGAGACACTAGGACTGGAGGTGTTAGCATGGAGACACTAGGACTGTTAGCATGGAGACACTAGGACTGTTAGCATGGAGACACTAGGCTGTTAGCATGGAGACACTAGGACTGTTAGCATGGAGACACTAGGACTGGAGGTGTTAGCATGGAGACACTAGGACTGTTAGCATGGAGACACTAGGACTGGAGGTGTTAGCATGGAGACACTAGGACTGTGTTAGCATGGAGACACTAGGACTGTTAGCATGGAGACACTAGGACTGGAGGTGTTAGCATGGAGACACTAGGACTGTTAGCATGGAGACACTAGGACTGGAGGTGTTAGCATGGAGACACTAGGACTGTTAGCATGGAGACACTAGGACTGGAGGTGTTAGCATGGAGACACTAGGACTGTTAGCATGGAGACACTAGGACTGTTAGCATGGAGACACTAGGACTGGAGGTGTTAGCATGGAGACACTAGGACTGTTAGCATGGAGACACTAGGACTGGAGGTGTTAGCATGGAGACACTAGGACTGTTAGCATGGAGACACTAGGACTGGAGGTGTTAGCATGGAGACACTAGGACTGTTAGCATGGAGACACTAGGACTGGAGGTGTTAGCATGGAGACACTAGGACTGTTAGCATGGAGACACTAGGACTGTTAGCATGGAGACACTAGGACTGGAGGTGTTAGCATGGAGACACTCGGACTGTTTGCATGGAGACACTAGGACTGGAGGTGTTAGCATGGAGACACTAGGACTGTTAGCATGGAGACACTAGGACTGGAGGTTAGCATGGAGACACTAGGACTGGAGGTGTTAGCATGGAGACACTAGGACTGTTAGCATGGAGACACTAGGACTGTTAGCATGGAGACACTAGGACTGTGTTAGCATGGAGACACTAGGACTGTTAGCATGGAGACACTAGGACTGGAGGTGTTAGCATGGAGACACTAGGACTGTTAGCATGGAGACACTAGGACTGGAGGTGTTAGCATGGAGACACTAGGACTGTTAGCATGGAGACACTAGGACTGTTAGCATGGAGACACTAGGACTGTTAGCATGGAGACACTAGGACTGGAGGTTAGCATGGAGACACTAGGACTGGAGGTGTTAGCATGGAGACACTAGGACTGTTAGCATGGAGACACTAGGACTGTTAGCATGGAGACACTAGGACTGTTAGCATGGAGACACTAGGACTGTTAGCATGGAGACACTAGGACTGGAGGTGTTAGCATGGAGACACTAGGACTGTTAGCATGGAGACACTAGGACTGGAGGTGTTAGCATGGAGACACTAGGACTGTTAGCATGGAGACACTAGGACTGGAGGTGTTAGCATGGAGACACTAGGACTGGAGACTGTGTTAGCATGGAGACACTAGCACTGGAGGACTGTTAGCATGGAGACACTATGACTGTTAGCATGGAGACACTAGGACTGTTAGCATGGAGACACTAGGACTGGAGGTGTTAGCATGGAGACACTAGGACTGTTAGCATGGAGACACTAGGACTGGAGGTGTTAGCATGGAGACACTAGGACTGTTAGCATGGAGACACTAGGACTGGAGGTGTTAGCATGGAGACACTAGGACTGTTAGCATGGAGACACTAGGACTGGAGGTGTTAGCATGGAGACACTAGGACTGGAGGTGTTAGCATGGAGACACTAGGACTGGAGGTGTTAGCATGGAGACACTAGGACTGTTAGCATGGAGACACTAGGACTGGAGGTGTTAGCATGGAGACACTAGGACTGTTAGCATGGAGACACTAGGACTGGAGGTGTTAGCATGGAGACACTAGGACTGTTAGCATGGAGACACTAGGACTGGAGGTGTTAGCATGGAGACACTAGGACTGTTAGCATGGAGACACTAGGACTGGAGGTGTTAGCATGGAGACACTAGGACTGTTAGCATGGAGACACTAGGACTTTTAGCATTGAGACACTTGGACTGGAGGTGTTAGCATGGAGACACTAGGACTGGAGGTGTTAGCATGGAGACACTAAGACTGTTAGCATGGAGACACTAGGACTGGAGGTGTTAGCATGGAGACACTAGGACTGTTTGCATGGAGACACTAGGACTGGAGGTGTTAGCATGGAGACACTAGGACTGGAGGTGTTAGCATGGAGACACTAGGACTGTTAGCATGGAGACACTAGGGCTGTTAGCATGGAGACACTAGGTCTGTTAGCATGGAGACACTAGTGCTGGAGGTGTTAGCATGGAGACACTAGGACTGGAGGTGTTAGCATGGAGACACTAGGACTGTTAGCATGGAGACACTAGGACTGGAGGTGTTAGCATGGAGACACTATGACTGTTAGCATGGAGACACTAGGACTGTTAGCATGGAGACACTAGGACTGTTAGCATGGACACTGTTAGCATGGAGACACTAGGCCTGTTAGCATGGAGACACTAGGACTGGAGGTGTTAGCATGGAGACACTAGGACTGTTAGCATGGAGACACTAGGACTGGAGGTGTTAGCATGGAGACACTAGGACTGTTAGCATGGAGACACTAGGACTGGAGGTGTTAGCATGGAGACACTAGGACTGTTAGCATGGAGACACTAGGACTGTTAGCATGGAGACACTAGGACTGGAGCTGTTAGCATGGAGACACTAGGACTGTTTGCATGGAGACACTAGGACTGTTAGCATGGAGACACTTGGACTGGAGGTGTTAGCATGGAGACACTAGGACTGGAGGTGTTAGCATGGAGACACTAAGACTGTTAGCATGGAGACACTAGGCCTGTTAGCATGGAGACACTAGGACTGGAGGTGTTAGCATGGAGACACTAGGACTGTTAGCATGGAGACACTAGGACTGGAGGTGTTAGCATGGAGACACTAGGACTGTTAGCATGGAGACACTAGGACTGGAGGTGTTAGCATGGAGACACTAGGACTGTTAGCATGGAGACACTAGGACTGTTAGCATGGAGACACTAGGACTGGAGGTGTTAGCATGGAGACACTAGGACTGTTAGCATGGAGACACTAAGACTGGAGGTGTTAGCATGGAGACACTAGGACTGTTAGCATGGAGACACTAGGACTGGAGGTGTTAGCATGGAGACACTAGGACTGTTAGCATGGAGACACTAGGACTGGAGGTGTTAGCATGGAGACACTAGGACTGTTAGCATGGAGACACTAAGACTGCAGGTGTTAGCATGGAGACACTAGGACTGTTTGCATGGAGACACTAGGACTGGAGGTGTTTGCATGGAGACACTAGGACTGTTAGCATGGAGACACTAGGACTGGAGGTGTTAGCATGGAGACACTAGGACTGTTAGCATGGAGACACTAGGTCTGTTAGCATGGAGACACTAGTGCTGGAGGTGTTAGCATGGAGACACTAGGACTGGAGGTGTTAGCATGGAGACACTAGGACTGTTAGCATGGAGACACTAGGGCTGTTAGCATGGAGACACTAGGTCTGTTAGCATGGAGACACTAGTGCTGGAGGTGTTAGCATGGAGACACTAGGACTGGAGGTGTCAGCATGGAGACCCTAGGACTGTTAGCATGGAGACACTAGGACTGGAGGTGTTAGCATGGAGACCCTATGACTGTTAGCATGGAGACACTAGGACTGTTAGCATGGAGACACTAGGACTGGAGGTGTTAGCATGGAGACACTAGGACTGTTAGCATGGAGACACTAGGACTGGATTTGTTAGCATGGAGACACTAGGACTGTTAGCATGGAGACACTAGGACTGGAGGTGTTAGCATGGAGACACTAGGACTGTTAGCATGGAGACACTAGGACTGTTAGCATGGAGACACTAGGACTGGAGGTGTTAGCATGGAGACACTAAGACTGTTAGCATGGAGACACTAGGACTGTTAGCATGGAGACACTAGGACTGTTAGCATGGAGACACTAGGACTGTTAGCATGGAGACACTTGGACTGGAGGTGTTAGCATGGAGACACTAGGACTGGAGGTGTTAGCATGGAGACACTAAGACTGTTAGCATGGAGACACTAGGACTGGAGGTGTTAGCATGGAGACACTAGGACTGTTAGCATGGAGACACTAGGACTGGAGGTGTTAGCATGGAGACACTAGGACTGTTAGCATGGAGACACTAGGACTGGAGGTGTTAGCATGGAGACACTAGGACTGTTAGCATGGAGACACTAGGGCTGTTAGCATGGAGACACTAGGTCTGTTAGCATGGAGACACTAGTGCTGGAGGTGTTAGCATGGAGACACTAGGACTGGAGGTGTTAGCATGGAGACACTAGGACTGGAGGTGTTAGCATGGAGACCCTAGGACTGTTAGCATGGAGACACTAGGACTGGAGGTGTTAGCATGGAGACCCTATGACTGTTAGCATGGAGACACTAGGACTGTTAGCATGGAGACACTAGGACTGGAGGTGTTAGCATGGAGACACTATGACTGTTAGAATGGAGACACTAGGACTGGATGTGTTAGCATGGAGACACTAGGACTGTTAGCATGGAGACACTAGGACTGGAGGTGTTAGCATGGAGACACTAGGACTGTTAGCATGGAGACACTAGGACTGTTAGCATGGAGACACTAGGACTGGAGGTGTTAGCATGGAGACACTAGGACTGTTAGCATGGAGACACTAGGACTGGAGGTGTTAGCATGGAGACACTAGGACTGTTAGCATGGAGACACTAGGACTGTTAGCATGGAGACACTAGGACTGGAGGTGTTAGCATGGAGACACTAGGACTGTTAGCATGGAGACACTAGGACTGTTAGCATGGAGACACTAGGACTGGAGGTGTTAGCATGGAGACACTAAGACTGTTAGCATGGAGACACTAGGACTGTTAGCATGGAGACACTTGGACTGGAGGTGTTAGCATGGAGACACTAGGACTGGAGGTGTTAGCATGGAGACACTAAGACTGTTAGCATGGAGACACTAGGCCTGTTAGCATGGAGACACTAGGACTGGAGGTGTTAGCATGGAGACACTAGGACTGTTAGCATGGAGACACTAGGACTGGAGGTGTTAGCATGGAGACACTAGGACTGGAGGTGTTAGCATGGAGACACTAGGACTGTTAGCATGGAGACACTAGGACTGGAGGTGTTAGCATGGAGACACTAGGACTGTTAGCATGGAGACACTAGGACTGTTAGCATGGAGACACTAGGACTGGAGGTGTTAGCATGGAGACACTAGGACTGTTTGCATGGAGACACTAGGACTGGAGGTGTTTGCATGGAGACACTAGGACTGTTAGCATGGAGACACTAGGACTGGAGGTGTTAGCATGGAGACACTAGGACTGTTAGCATGGAGACACTAGGGCTGTTAGCATGGAGACACTAGGTCTGTTAGCATGGAGACACTAGTGCTGGAGGTGTTAGCATGGAGACACATGGAGACACTAGGGCTGTTTGCATGGAGACACTAGGACTGGAGGTGTTAGCATGGAGACACTAGGACTGGAGCTGTTAGCATGGAGACCCTACGACTGTTAGCATGGAGACACTAGGACTGGAGGTGTTAGCATGGAGACACTCGGACTGTTTGCATGGAGACACTTGGACTGGAGGTGTTAGCATGGAGACACTAGGACTGGAGGTGTTAGCATGGAGACACTAAGACTGTTAGCATGGAGACACTAGGACTGTTAGCATGGAGACACTAGGACTGTTAGCATGGAGACACTAGGACTGGAGGTGTTAGCATGGAGACACTAGGACTGTTAGCATGGAGACACTAGGACGGTTAGCATGGAGACACTAGGACTGGATGTGTTAGCGTGGAGACACTCGGACTGTTTGCATGGAGACACTTGGACTGGAGGTGTTAGCATGGAGACACTAGGACTGTTAGCATGGAGACACTAGGACTGTTAGCATGGAGACACTAGGACTGGAGGTGTTAGCATGGAGACACTAGGACTGTTTGCATGGAGACACTTGGACTGGAGGTGTTAGCATGGAGACACTAGGACTGTTTGCATGGAGACACTTGGACTGGAGGTGTTAGCATGGAGACACTAGGACTGGAGGTGTTAGCATGGAGACCCTACGACTGTTAGCATGGAGACACTAGGACTGTTAGCATGGAGACACTAGGACTGTTAGCATGGAGACACTTGGACTGGAGGTGTTAGCATGGAGACACTAGGACTGTTAGCATGGAGACACTAGGACTGTTAGCATGGAGACACTAGGACTGGAGGTGTTAGCATGGAGACCCTAGGACTGTTAGCATGGAGACACTAGGACTGGAGGTGTTAGCATGGAGACACTAGGACGGTTAGCATGGAGACACTAGGACTGGAGGTTTTAGCATGGAGACACTTGGACTGGAGGTGTTAGCATGGAGACACTAGGACTGTTAGCATGGAGACACTAGGACTGTTAGCATGGAGACACTTGGACTGGAGGTGTTAGCATGGAGACACTAGGACTGGAGGTGTTAGCATGGAGACACTAGGACTGGAGGTGTTAGCATGGAGACACTAGGGCTGTTTGCATGGAGACACTAGGACTGGAGGTGTTTGCATGGAGACACTAGGACTGTTAGCATGGAGACACTAGGACTGTTAGCATGGAGACACTAGGACTGGAGGTGTTAGCATGGAGACCCTAGGACTGTTAGCATGGAGACACTAGGACTGGAGGTGTTAGCATGGAGACACTAGGACTGGAGGTGTTAGCATGGAGACCCTACGACTGTTAGCATGGAGACACTAGGACTGGAGGTGTTAGCATGGAGACACTCGGACTGTTTGCATGGAGACACTTGGACTGGAGGTGTTAGCATGGAGACACTAGGACTGGAGGTGTTAGCATGGAGACACTAAGACTGTTAGCATGGAGACACTAGGACTGTTAGCATGGAGACACTAGGACTGTTAGCATGGAGACACTAGGACTGGAGGTGTTAGCATGGAGACACTATGACTGTTAGCATGGAGACACACTGTTAGCATGGAGACACTAGGACTGGAGGTGTTAGCATGGAGACACTAGGACTGTTAGCATGGAGACACTTGGACTGGAGGTGTTAGCATGGAGACACTAGGTGTTAGCATGGAGACACTAGGACTGTTAGCATGGAGACACTAGGACTGGAGGTGTTAGCATGGAGACACTAGGACTGTTAGCATGGAGACACTAGGACTGGAGGTGTTAGCATGGAGACACTAGGACTGGAGGTGTTAGCATGGAGACACTAGACTGTTAGCATGGAGACACTAGGACTGTTAGCATGGAGACACTAGGACGGTTAGCATGGAGACACTAGGACTGGATGTGTTAGCATGGAGACACTAGGACTGTTGCATGCATGGACTGGAGGTGTTAGAGACACTAGGACTGGAGGACTGGAGGTGTAGCATGGAGACACTAGGACTGTTAGCATGGAGACACTAGGACTGTTAGCATGGAGACACTAGGACTGGAGGTGTTAGCATGGAGACACTAGGACTGTTAGCATGGAGACACTAGGACTGGTTAGCATGGAGGTGTTAGCATGGAGACACTAGGACTGGAGGTGTTAGCATGGAGACACTAAGACTGACACTAGACATAGCATGGAGACACTAGGACTGTTAGCATGGAGACACTAGGACTGGAGGTGTTAGCATGGAGACACTAGGACTGTTAGCATGGAGACACTAGGACTGGAGGTGTTAGCATGGAGCACTTGGACTGGAGGTGTTAGCATGGAGACACTAGGACTAGGACTGTTAGCATGGAGACACTAGGACTGTTAGCATGGAGACACTAGGACTGTTAGCATGGAGACAGCATGGAGACACTTGTGAGCATGGAGACACTAGGTGTTAGCATGGAGACACTAGGACTGTTAGCATGGAGACACTAGGACTTAGCATGGAGACACTAGGACTAGCATGGAGACACTAGGACTGTTAGCATGGAGACACTAGGACTGGAGGTGTTAGCATGGAGACACTAGGACTGTTAGCATGGAGACACTAGGACTGTTAGCATGGAGACACTAGGACTGTTAGCATGGAGACACTAGGACTGGAGGTGTTAGCATGGAGACACTAGGACTGTGTTAGCATGGAGACATAGCATGGAGACACTAGGACTGGAGGTGTTAGCATGGAGACACTAGGACTGTTAGCATGGAGACACTAGGACTGTTAGCATGGAGACACTAGGACTGTTAGCATGGAGACACTAACTGGGACTGTTAGCATGGAGACACTAGGACTGTTAGCATGGAGACACTAGACTGGAGGTGTTAGCATGGAGAGACCTAGGACTGTTAGCATAGGACTGTTATGGCATGGAGACACTAGGACTGGAGGTGTTAGCATGGAGACACTCGGACTGTTTGCATGGAGACACTTGGACTGGAGGTGTTAGCATGGAGACACTAGGACTGGAGGTGTTAGCATGGAGACCTACGACTGTTAGCATGGAGACACTAGGACTGTTAGCATGGAGACACTAGGACTGTTAGCATGGAGACACTTGGACTGGAGATGTTAGCATGGAGACACTAGGACTGTTAGCATGGAGACACTTGGACTGGAGGTGTTAGCATGGAGACACTAGGACTGTTAGCATGGAGACACTAGGACTGGAGGTGTTAGCATGGAGACACTAGGGCTGTTTGCATGGAGACACTAGGACTGTTTGCAGGACACTGACTGTTAGCATGGAGACACTAGGACTGTTAGCATGGAGACACTAGGACTGGAGGTGTTAGCATGGAGACACTAGGACTGTTAGCATGGAGACACTAGGACTGGAGGTGTTAGCATGGAGACACTAGGACTGTTAGCATGGAGACACTAGGACTGGAGGTGTTAGCATGGAGACACTAGGACTGTTAGCATGGAGACACTAGGACTGTTAGCATGGAGACACTAGGACTGGAGGTGTTAGCATGGAGACACTCGGACTGTTTGCATGGAGACACTTGGACTGGAGGTGTTAGCATGGAGACACTAGGACTGGAGGTGTTAGCATGGAGACACTAAGACTGTTAGCATGGAGACACTAGGACTGTTAGCATGGAGACACTAGGGCTGTTAGCATGGAGACACTAGGACTGGAGGTGTTAGCATGGAGACACTAGGACTGTTAGCATGGAGACACTAGGACGGTTAGCATGGAGACACTAGGACTGGATGTGTTAGCGTGGAGACACTCGGACTGTTTGCATGGAGACACTTGGACTGGAGGTGTTAGCATGGAGACACTAGGACTGTTAGCATGGAGACACTAGGACTGTTAGCATGGAGACACTAGGACTGGAGGTGTTAGCATGGAGACACTTGGACTGGAGGTGTTAGCATGGAGACACTAGGACTGTTAGCATGGAGACACTAGGACTGTTAGCATGGAGACACTAGGACTGTTAGCATGGAGACACTAGGACTGGAGGTGTTAGCATGGAGACACGCGGACTGTTTGCATGGAGACACTTGGACTGGAGGTGTTAGCATGGAGACACTAGGACTGGAGGTGTTAGCATGGAGACACTAAGACTGTTAGCATGGAGACACTAAGACTGTTAGCATGGAGACACTAGGACTGTTAGCATGGAGACACTAGGACTGTTAGCATGGAGACACTAGGGCTGGAGGTGTTAGCATGGAGACACGAGGACTGTTAGCATGGAGACACTAGGACTGGAGGTGTTAGCATGGAGACACTAGGGCTGTTAGCATGGAGACACTAGGTCTGTTAGCATGGAGACTAGTGCTGGAGGTGTTAGCATGGAGACACTAGGTCTGTTAGCATGGAGACACTAGGGCTGGAGGTGTTAGCATGGGAGGACTGTTAGCATGGAGACACTAGGACTGGAGGTGTTAGCATGGAGACACTAGGGCTGTTAGCATGGGACACTAGGTCTGTTAGCATGGAGACACTAGGGCTGGAGGTGTTTGCATGGAGACACTAGGACTGGAGCTGTTAGCATGGAGACACTAGGACTGTTAGCATGGAAACACTAGGACTGTTAGCATGGGGACACTAGGACTGGAGGTGTTAGCATGGAGACACTAGGACTGTTAGCATGGAGACACTAGGACTGCATGGAGACACTAGGGCTGTTTGCATGGAGACACTAGGACTGGAGGTGTTTGCATGGAGACACTAGGGCTGTTTGCATGGAGACACTAGGACTGTTAGCATGGAGAGACTAGGACTGTTTGCATGGAAACACTAGGACTGTTAGCATGGAGAGACTAGGACTGGAGGTGTTAGCATGGAGACACTAGGGCTGTGTGCATGGAGACACTAGGACTGTTAGCATGGAGACACTAGGACTGGAGGTGTTTGCATGGAGACACTAGGGCTGTTTGCATGGAGACACTGGGACTGGAGGTGTTTGCATGGAGACACTAGGACTGTTAGCATGGAGACACTAGGTCTGTTAGCATGGAGACACTAGGACTGTTAGCATGGAGACACTAGGACTGGAGGTGTTTGCATGGAGACACTAGGACTGTTAGCATGGAGACACTAGGTCTGTTAGCATGGAGACTCTAGGACTGGAGGTGTTAGTATGGAGACACTAGGACTGGAGGTGTTGGCATGGAGACACTAGGACTGTTAGCATGGAGACACTAGGTCTGTTAGCATGGAGACACTAGGGCTGGAGGTGTTAGCATGGAGACACGAGGACTGTTAGCATGGAGACACTAGGACTGGAGGTGTTAGCATGGAGACACTAGGACTGTTAGCATGGAGACACTAGTGCTGGAGGTGTTAGCATGGAGACACTAGGTATGTTAGCATGGAGACACTAGTGCTGGAGGTGTTAGCATGGATACACGAGGACTGTTAGCATGGAGACACTAGGACTGGAGGTGTTAGCATGGAGACACTAGGGCTGGAGGTGTTAGCATGGATACACGAGGACTGTTAGCATGGAGACACTAGGACTGGAGGTGTTTGCATGGAGACACTAGGGCTGGAGGTGTTAGCATGGATACACGAGGACTGTTAGCATGGAGACACTAGGACTGGAGGTGTTAGCATGGAGACACTAGGGCTGTTAGCATGGAGACACTGGGACTGGAGGTGTTAGCATGGAAACACTAGTACTGTTAGCATGGAGACACTAGGACTGTTAGCATGGAGACACTAGGACTGTTAGCATGGAGACACTAGGACTGGAGGTGTTAGCATGGAGACACTAGGTCTGTTAGCATGGAGACACTAGGGCTGGAGGTGTTAGCATGGAGACACGAGGACTGTTAGCATGGAGACACTAGGACTGGAGGTGTTAGCATGGAGACACTAGGACTGTTAGCATGGAGACACTAGGACTGGTGGTGTTAGCATGGAGACACTAGGACTGTTAGCATGGAGACACTAGGACTGGAGGTGTTAGCATGGAGACACTAGGACTGGAGGTGTTCGCCTGGAGACACTAAGACTGTTAGCATGGAGACACTAGGACTGTTAGCATGGAGACACTAAGACTGTTATCATGGAGACACTAGGACTGTTGGCATGGAGACACTAGGACTGTTAGCATGGAGACACTAAGAGTGTTATCATGGAGACACTAGGACTGTTGGCATGGAGACACTAGGACTGTTAGCATGGAGACACTAGGACTGTTAGCATGGAGACACTAGGACTGTTAGCATGGAGACACTAGGACTGTTAGCATGGAGACACTAGGACTGTTAGCATGGAGACACTAGGACTGTTAGCATGGAGACACTAGGACTGTTAGCATGGAGACACTAAGACTGACTGGAGACACTAGGACTGGCATGGAGACACTAGGACTGGAGGTGTTAGCATGGAGACACTAGGTCTGTTAGCATGGAGACACTAGGGCTGTGATGGACACTAGGACTGTTGGCATGGAGACACTAGGACTGTTAGCATGGAGACACTAGGACTGTTAGCATGGAGACACTAGGACTGGAGGTGTTGGCATGGAGACACTAGGACTGTTAGCATGGAGACACTAGGACTGGAGTGTTATCATGGAGACACTAGGACTGGTGTTCGCATGGAGACACTAGGACTGTTCGCATGGAGACACTAGGACTGGAGGTGTTAGCATGGAGACACTAGGACTGTTAGCATGGAGACACTAGGACTGTTAGCATGGAGACACTAAGAGTGTTATCATGGAGACACTAGGACTGTTGGCATGGAGACACTAGGACTGTTAGCATGGAGACACTAGGACTGTTAGCATGGAGACACTAGGACTGTTAGCATGGAGACACTAGGACTGCAGGTGTTGGCATGCACGTCTGAGCAGATGTTGTTAGATTATAATGCTGGTTAACTATGATGTGGGGTGTGAATACAGTATTGTTTTACTATGGTGTTGTGTGAATGCAGTACTGGTTTACTATGGTCTTGGATGATAATGCTGGTTTACTATGGTGTTGGGTTGTGAATACAGTGCACTGTTTTTCAGAGAAGTCTTTGTTATGTGACCAGGAGCAGGATGTTAGAATAGTACATTTCCTCTCTGCTCTCTGGTGATGTGCTGTCTGCCGAGCGTGAAGCTAATGAAAGCTGGAGCTAGCTGGCTAGCTAGCAGGGGCTTTAATGAATGGGTTTCAATGTTGGGGGGTGGGCATTGGGACGTGTGTGCGTGTGCGTGTGTGCGTGTGTGTGTGTGTGTGCCACTGTGTGTGTTCGAGATCGTGTGTTTGCGATCGTCATTGTGTGTGTGTTTGTGTGTGTGTTTGTGTGTGTGTGTGTGCTTCCTTTTGGGGTGCAGGGAAATCGTTTTGCTCTCTGAAAGAGGGATAGCTGTGTTTCTCACGTCTCTCCTCAGCCTAGAGGAGATGTATCCCCCCCCCCCCTACCCCATTCCCCCTACCCCCCTCTTTCTTGGAGCTGCTGTCCCCCTCTCTCTCGCTGGGTCAGGTAAAACACAGGGTAGTATTACAGGTCACGGTGTTGAAACCCAAACAACCTCCGCCTGCCTCCTCTATGTCGTCCTGTCTGTCTGTGTGCCCGTGTGTGTTTATGTGTTCCTGTGTCTCTGCGAGGCTCACACCTGTACCTGTCATATATCCTCTTCTTATCTGAGTTGGATGTTCTCAATGTTTCTGCCTGTTTGCTGCCTTCACACTTCCATTCACTTTCCCTCTGTTCCTCATGTCACCCCCTTCTCCCTCTCTCCCCTCCTCTCCCTATCCCCTCCTCTCCCCTCCCTCTCCCCTCCTTCACCCCTCTCCTCTCACCCCCTCTCCCTCTCTCCCCTCCTCTCCCTCTCCCTCTCTCCCCTCCTCTCCCTATCCCCTCCTCTCCCTCTCTCCACTCCTCTCCCTATCCCCTCCTCTCCCTCTCCCCTCTCTCTCCCTCTCCCCTACTTTCCCTCACCCTTCTCCCCTCCTCTCCCTCACCCTCTCCCCTCCTCTTTCTCACCCTTTTCCCCTCCTCTCCCTATCCCCTCCTCTCCCCTCCCTCTCCCCTCCTTCACCCCCTTCTCCCTCTCTCCCCTCCTCTCCCTATCACCTCCTCTCCCCTCCCTCTCCCCTCCTTCACCTCTCTCCTCTCCCCTCCTCTTCCTCTTCCTCACCCCTGTCCCCTCCTCTCCCTCTCCCCTCTCTCTCCCTCTCCCCTACTTTCCCTCACCCTTCTCCCCTCCTCTCCCTCACCCTCTCCCCTCCTCTTTCTCACCCTTTTCCCCTCCTCTCCCTCTCTCTCCCTCTCCCCTCTCCCCTCCTCTCCCTCACCCCTCTCCCGCTCACCTCCTCTCCCTCACCCCCATAAACCTAATATCTGTCCTCTATGTTTCCAGAGCCTTTGATATGCCAATCGCCCTACTTTCTGTGGCTGCACTTTGGGAGCATCAAAACTTTAGTCCACTCTGCCTCCCCATGGTTACCATTGTCTACTGCAGCCTGGTAACAACAACAGTTAGTCTCCATCATGGTTAATGTTGTCTACTGCAGCCTGGTAACAACAACAGTTAGTCTCCATCATGGTTAATGTTGTCTACTGTAGCCTGGTAACAACAACAGTTAGTCTCTATGGTGGTTAATGTTGTCTACTGTAGCCTGGTAACAACAACAGTTAGTCTCTATGGTGGTTAATGTTGTCTACTGTAGCCTGGTAACAACAACAGTTAGTCTCCATCATGGTTAATGTTGTCTACTGTAGCCTGGTAACAACAACAGTTAGAGTCTCCATCATGGTTAATGTTGTCTACTGTAGCCTGGTAACAACAACAGTTAGTCTCTATGGTGGTTAATGTTGTCTACTGTAGCCTGGTAACAACAACAGTTAGTCTCCATCATGGTTAATGTTGTCTACTGTAGCCTGGTAACAACAACAGTTAGACTCTCCATCATGGTTAATGTTGTCTACTGTAGCCTGGTAACAACAACAGTCTCTATCGTGGTTAATGTTGTCTACTGTAGGCTGGTAACACGGTCATATAGCGTAGTCATGTAGTATAGTGTAGTCATATAGTATAGTCATATAGTATAGTCATATAGTATAGTCATATAGTATGGTATATTCATATAGTATAGTCATGTAGTATAGTCATATAGTATAGTCATATAGTATGGTCATATAGTATAGTCATATAGTATGGTATAGTCATATAGTATAGGCATATAGTATGGTCATATAGTATAGTCATATAGTATAGTCATATAGTAGAGGTCATATAGAATAGTCATATAGTATAGTCATATAGTATAGTCATATAGAATAGTCATATAGTATAGTCATATAGTATAGTCATATAGTATAGTCATATAGAATAGTCATATAGTATAGTCATATAGTATAGTCATATAGTATAGTCATATAGTGTGGTCATATAGTATAGTCATATAGTAGAGGTCATATAGAATAGTCATATAGTATGGTCATATAGTATAGTCATATAGTATAGTCATATAGTATAGTCATATAGTATAGTCATATAGTATAGTCATATAGTATAGTCATATAGAATAGTCATATAGTATAGTCATATAGTATAGTCATATAGTAGAGGTCATATAGAATAGTCATATAGTATGGTCATATAGTATAGTCATATAGTATAGTCATATAGAATAGTCATATAGTATAGTCATATAGTATAGTCATATAGTATAGTCATATAGTGTGGTCATATAGTATAGTCATATAGTAGAGGTCATATAGAATAGTCATATAGTATAGTCATATAGTATAGTCATATAGTATGGTCATATAGTATAGTCATATAGTATAGTCATATAGAATAGTCATATAGTATAGTCATATAGTATAGTCATATAGTAGAGGTCATATAGAATAGTCATATAGTATAGTCATATAGTATAGTCATATAGTATAGTCATATAGTATAGTCATATAGTATAGTCATATAGAATAGTCATATAGTATAGTCATATAGTATAGTCATATAGTATAGTCATATAGAATAGTCATATAGTATGGTCATATAGTATAGTCATATAGTATAGTCATATAGAATAGTCATATAGTATAGTCATATAGTATAGTCATATAGTATAGTCATATAGTGTGGTCATATAGTATGGTCATATAGTATGGTCATATAGTATAGTCATATAGTATAGTCATATAGAATAGTCATATACTATAGTCAAATAGTATGGTATAGTCATATATATATAGTATAGTCATATAGTATGGTCATATAGTATAGTCATATAGTATGGTCATATAGTATGGTATAGTCATATAGTATAGTCATATAGTATGGTCATATAGTATAGGTCATATAGTAGTATAGTCATATAGTATAGTCATATAGTATGGTCATATAGTATCGTCATATAGTATAGTCATATAGTATAGTCATATAGTAGAGGTCATATAGAATAGTCATATAGTATAGTCAAATAGTATAGTCATATAGTATGGTATAGTCATATACTATAGTCAAATAGTATGGTATAGTCATATATATATAGAATACTCATATAGTATGGTCATATAGTATAGTCATATAGTATGGTCATATAGTATGGTATAGTCATATAGTATAGTCATATAGTATGGTCATATAGTATAGTCATATAGTATAGTCATATAGAATAGTCATATAGTATAGTCATATAGTATAGTCATATAGTATAGTCATATAGTATAGTCATATAGTATGGTCATATAGTATGGTCATATAGTATAGTCATATAGTATAGTCATATAGTATAGTCATATAGTATGGTCATATAGTATGGTCATATAGTATAGTCATATAGTATAGTCATATAGTATAGTCATATAGTATAGTCATATAGTGTGGTCATATAGTATAGTCATATAGTATAGTCATATAGTATAGTCATATAGTGTGGTCATATAGTATAGTCATATAGTATAGTCATATAGTATGGTATAGTCATATAGTATAGTCATATAGTAGTCATATAGTATGGTCATATAGTATAGTCATATAGAATAGTCATATAGTATAGTCATATAGTATAGTCATATAGTATAGTCATATAGTATAGTCTATATAGTATGGTCATATAGTATAGTCATATAGTATAGTCATATAGTATAGTCATATAGTATGGTATAGTCATATAGTATAGTCATATAGTATGGTCATATAGTATCGTCATATAGTATAGTCATATAGTAGAGGTCATATAGAATAGTCATATACTATAGTCAAATAGTATAGTATAGTCATATATATATATAGTATAGTCATATAGCATAGTCATATAAGATAGTCATATAATTTGGTCATATTGTATAGTATAGTCATATAGTATAGTCATATAGTATAGTATAGTCATATAGTATAGTCATATAGTATAGTCATATAGTATAGTCATATAGTGTAGTATAGTCATATAGTATAGTATATTTATATAGTATAGTAATATATTGTGGTCATATAGTATAGTATATTCACATAGTATGGTCATATAGTATAGTATAGTTATATAGTATAGTATAGTCAAATGTATAGTATAGCCATATGGTATAGTATAGTATATTCATATAGTATAGTATAGTCATAGAGTCATATACCAGGCATATAGTATCATCGTCATATAGTATAGTATAGTCATTAGTATAGTCATATAGCATGGTCTTATAGTATAGTATAGTATCGTCATATAGTATAGTCATATAGCATGGTATAGTATAGTCTTATAGTATGTATAGTCATATAGCATAGTATATTTAGTATAGTCATATAGTATAGTATAGCATAGTCATATAGCATAGTATAGTATAGTCATATAGTATAGTGTAGTATAGTCGTATATTATAGTATGGTCATATAGTGTCGTATAGTATAGCCATATAGTATAGATAGTCATATAGTATTGTATAGTTTGTCATATAGTATAGTCATATAATATAGTATAGTCATATAGTATAGTATAGTATAGTATAGTATAGTCATAGTATGGTCATATAGTATAGTATAGTATAGTATAGTATAGTCGTATAGTCATATAGTATAGTCATATAGTATAGTCATATAATATTGTTCAAAATGCAACGTGGTTAATCATAAACATCTTTAATGAAAGATGAAAATACGAACAGTTTACAAAGACAATAAACGTGAAAACCGAAACAGCCCTTGGTGCAACAAACACAGAGACAAGAACAATCCAAGAACTACTCAAAGAATATGGCTGCCTAAATATGGTTCCCAATCAGAGACAACAATAAACACCTGCCTCTGATTGAGAACCAGTCTCGGCAACCATTTTACTTTAACCACAATCCCATAACCTACAAAAAAACCCTAGACAAAACACACCACATAAATACCCATGTCACACCCTGGCCTGACCAAAATAATAAAGAAAACACAAAATACTAAGGCCAGGGCGTGACAAATATAGTATAGTCATACAGTATAGTTTAGTCATATAGTATAGTATAGTATAGTCAATTCTATAGTCTTATAGTTAGGTGATAATGCCAGAGAAGCAGGTGCTGGAGGCAGGAGACGAAGTCGGATCTAACAAACATAGACTTCGAGGGCATTATCACTTTTATACAACGGGTTACCAACATTTTCAAATAATGATTTTCATATTTTCATTAAAAATACATTTTGATTAATTTATTGTTGCTATTTCATCCATCCACGTAGATTATAGTCCCGGCACAAATCTAGGGTTGCTACCCAAGACGGCTGGTCATTCGTTCTATCGGTTCGGTTGCCAGTCGTTCAGTCTGTTTGTTCTGTATCTATGGACTCGACCCAGTCGTTCAGTCTGTTTGTTCTGTATCTATGGGACGCGACCCAGTCGTTCAGTCTTTTTGTTCTGTATCTATGGACTCGACCCAGTCGTTCAGTCTGTTTGTTCTGTATCTATGGGACGCGACCCAGTCGTTCAGTCTTTTTGTTCTGTATCTATGGGACGCGACCCAGTCGTTCAGTCTTTTTGTTCTGTATCTATGGGACTCGACCCGGTTGTTCAGTCTTTTTGTTCTGTATCTATGGACTCGACCCAGTCGTTCAGTCTGTTTGTTCTGTATCTATGGGACGCGACCCAGTCGTTCAGTCTTTTTGTTCTGTATCTATGGGACTCGACCCGGTTGTTCAGTCTTTTTGTTCTGTATCTATGGACTCGACCCAGTCGTTCAGTCTGTTTGTTCTGTATCTATGGACGCGACCCAGTCGTTCAGTCTTTTTGTTCTGTATCTATGGGACTCGACCCAGTCGTTCAGTCTTTTTGTTCTGTTTCTATGGACGAGACCCAGTCGTTCAGTCTTTTTGTTCTGTATCTATGGACTCGACCCAGTCGTTCAGTCTTTTTGTTCTGTATCTATGGACGCGACCCAGTCGTCCAGTCTTTTTGTTCTGTATCTATGGACGCGACCCAGTCGTTCAGTCTTTTTGTTCTGTATCTATGGGACGCGACCCAGTCGTTCAGTCTTTTTGTTCTGTATCTATGGACTCGACCCAGTCATTCAGTCTTTTTGTTCTGTATCTATGGACTCGACCCAGTCGTTCAGTCTTTTTGTTCTGTATCTATGGACGCGACCCAGTCGTTCAGTCTTTTTGTTCTGTATCTATGGACGCGACCCAGTCGTTCAGTCTTTTTGTTCTGTATCTATGGACGCGACCCAGTCGTTCAGTCTTTTTGTTCTGTATCTATGGACTCGACCCAGTCGTTCAGTCTTTTTGTTCTGTATCTATGGACTCGACCCAGTCGTTCAGTCTTTTTGTTCTGTATCTATGGTCTCGACCCAGTCGTTCAGTCTTTTTGTTCTGTATCTATGGACTCGACCCAGTCGTTCAGTCTTTTTGTTCTGTATCTATGGGACGCGACCCAGTCGTTCAGTCTTTTTGTTCTGTATCTATGGGACGCGACCCAGTCGTTCAGTCTTTTTGTTCTGTATCTATGGGACGCGACCCAGTCGTTCAGTCTTTTTGTTCTGTATCTATGGACTCGACCCAGTCGTTCAGTCTTTTTGTTCTGTATCTATGGACTCGACCCAGTCGTTCAGTCTTTTTGTTCTGTATCTATGGACGCGACCCAGTCGTCCAGTCTTTTTGTTCTGTATCTATGGACGCGACCCAGTCGTTCAGTCTTTTTGTTCTGTATCTATGGACTCGACCCAGTCGTTCAGTCTTTTTGTTCTGTATCTATGGGACGTGACCCAGTCGTTCAGTCTTGTTGTTCTGTATCTATGGTCTCGACCCAGTCGTTCAGTCTTTTTGTTCTGTATCTATGGACGCGACCCAGTCGTTCAGTCTTTTGTTCTGTATCTATGGGACGCGACCCAGTCGTTCAGTCTTTTTGTTCTGTATCTATGGGACGCGACCCAGTCGTTCAGTCTTTTTGTTCTGTATCTAATGTTGCGACCCAGTCGTTCAGTCTTTTTGTTCTGTATCTATGGACTCGACCCAGTCATTCAGTCTTTTTGTTCTGTATCTATGGACTCGACCCAGTCGTTCAGTCTTTTTGTTCTGTATCTATGGACGCGACCCAGTCGTTCAGTCTTTTTGTTCTGTATCTATGGACTCGACCCAGTCGTTCAGTCTTTTTGTTCTGTATCTATGGACTTGACCCAGTCGTTCAGTCTTTTTGTTCTGTATCTATGGACTCGACCCAGTCGTTCAGTCTTTTTGTTCTGTATCTATGGGACGCGACCCAGTCGTTCAGTCTTTTTGTTCTGTATCTATGGGACGCGACCCAGTCGTTCAGTCTTTTTGTTCTGTATCTATGGGACGCGACCCAGTCGTTCAGTCTTTTTGTTCTGTATCTATGGGACGCGACCCAGTCGTTCAGTCTTTTTGTTCTGTATCTATGGGACGCGACCCAGTCGTTCAGACTTTTTGTTCTGTATCTATTGCCTCAACGCAGTCTTTTCGTCTTTTTGTTCTGTATCTATGGGACGCGACCCAGTCGTTCAGTCTTTTTGTTCTGTATCTATGGGACTCAACCCAGTCGTTCAGTCTTTTTGTTCTGTATCTATGGGACGCGACCCAGTCGTTCAGTCTTTTTGTTCTGTATCTATGGGACGCGACCCAGTCGTTCAGACTTTTTGTTCTGTATCTATGGACTCAACGCAGTCTTTTCGTCTTTTTGTTCTGTATCTATGGGACGCGACCCAGTCGTTCAGTCTTTTTGTTCTGTATCTATGGGACGCAACCCAGTCGTTCAGTCTTTTTGTTCTGTATCTATGGGACGCGACCCAGTCGTTCAGTCTTTTTGTTCTGTATCTATGGGACGCGACCCAGTCGTTCAGTCTTTTTGTTCTGTATCTATGGACGAGACCCAGTCGTTCAGTCTTTTTGTTCTGTATCTAATGTTGCGACCCAGTCGTTCAGTCTTTTTGTTCTGTATCTATGGACGCGACCCAGTCTTTGGTTCTAAATTTTCCATGGCCATACTGGCTGGCAACGTTCTTATCCCTTGCTTGCTATCTAGCCAACTACAGCTAACTTACAGTCATATCAAACAGTGCAGCCAGAATAACAAAAGTAGCTGCTTTTGCATTTGTTTAAGCCGTTTCCTAGTGACATTCCTTTGTATGTATATATGGTCATAAAAATGATACTGATTCCTGATTTCCACTGGCTGATAAAACCTGCCTGCTTGTCTGTCTCATCCCGACTCCCGACACGTTCTTTACTACGGGACAGCTGGAGATCGATTTTCAATACTGAAACAATGTTGCACATGTCAGAGAGACAGACAGCAAGGTTTATATAAATCTCTGCTGTTGAAAACCAATTGCTAGTCTAAAAAAGAAATGGGAGATAATGTCTTGATGCTTTTTATAGTGGAGATCAAGTTTATAAATTGCCTGGCTGGGCTGATGAGACAGTGGATTGCACAGTGAGATGAAACAGAGTAAATAGGCATTTCAACATCATAGCTTTAGCCGGTGGTACCTTGTGAGGAGGGTCATATAGTATAGTTATATACTGTGCTGTGAAAAGGTATTTGCCACCATCCTGATTTCTTGTTTTTTTGCACATTTGTCACTTAAATGTTTCAGATCATCAAACTAATTGTAATATTACACAGTGATGACCCGAGTAAACACAAAATGCAGTTTTTAAGTGATCATTTTATCTATTAAGGGAAAAAAGCTTTCTGAACCTTCTCGGCCCTATGTGACAAAGTAATTCTTAACATCTTACCTTAGAGTAGGTTTGGTACGTAGAAACAAGGTTTGGTAGGTAGAAACAGGTTTGGTAGGTAGAAACAGGTTTGGTAGGTAAAAACAGATTTGGTAGGTAGAAACAGGTTTGGTAGGTAGAAACAGGTTTGCTAGGTAGAAACAGATTTGGTAGGTAGAAACAGGTTTGATAGGTAGAAACAGGTTTGGTAGGTAGAAACAGGTTTGGTAGGTAGAAACAGGTTTGGTAGGTAGAAACAGGTTTGGTAGGTAGAAACAGGTTTGGTAGGTAGAAACAGGTTTGGTAGGTAGAAACAGATTTGGTAGGTAGAAACAGGTTTGGTAGGTAGAAACAGGTTTGGTAGGTAGAAACAGATTTGGTAGGTAGAAACAGGTTTGGTAGGTAGAAACAGATTTGGTAGGTAGAAACAGGTTTGGTAGGTAGAAACAGGTTTGGTAGGTAGATCATTTCCCTGGTCGCACCACCATCCAAACACACAACTAGCTCTATCTAACCTACATACCTGAGAATGCATTGTGACTGCTCACTGCACCCCCTGAATGAAGCATGAAGGACAATGAATTATTGAAGACCTCTTTCATCGATAGAGGAGGAGGGAAAGGAGGAGGGAGGTGTAGTGGAGTCAAGAGATTCTAGAATGACTTGAGTCTCTCCTTGTGTTGTCAATACTTAGAGTTCATTCATTCTCAGACCAGAGGTTAGAGCCTAAACTAATTATTTTCCTCTCCTCTCAACCTCTCCACCTAGAGTAAAACTAGCCGAACCCCTTTCAATGCTGTTACCTCAATGTAAAAAATAATACCAATAACACTCATTGAGAACAACCCACCCTCCCCTGTCCTTGATAACACCCCTCCTCTTCCCCCTCCTCCCCCTCATCTCTCTCTCTCTGGTGCCTGTCCGTCCGTCCGTCTGTCTGTCTCTCTGTCTGTCTTGCTTTGCTTGCATTCTCTGTCTGTCTCTCTGTCAGTAGTTTTTAATCTGGTTCTGTCTGTGTCGTCTTCTGGAAATTAGTACACAATCAGTTTTCTTTCAACTTGAATTGTGATTTTTTTTACTTCACAAAAATTACACAAAACATACAGGACAATACTCCTTCAAAAACAAACAATAATTGTCGATAGACAGAATTCTGGACAGACAGACAGTTTTTCTGGTGGGGCGGTTCCTTGCTTTCGTCCTGCCTTTTCCAGGGTATTGCCCCTCACTCTTTGAGAGTGACACCCGAATGACACTTGCTTATTTATGATATATGCACGTTACCAATGCCAGACATGTGCTGTGACTACACCTTCCCAAGCCACACCTTTAGAGTGTTATACTTCCTGAGTCTGGACCAATCAGTTGTCAGTATTGTAAGTGGATAAAAGTACTCCGTTGGGACACAGTTTCTATCATTCCATAACTAATATCTCCCTCTTCAGTAACACTCTAAATGTGTGTATCCTTTAGATTTACAATTCTCCTCTCCTGTATTTTTATGTTTTGTGTTATATTATGTTTGTATGTGGTATATCTACATGTCTCTCTCTCCTACTCTCTCTCTCTCTCTCTCTCTCTCTCTCTCTCTCTCTCTCTCTCTCTCTCTCTCTCTCTCTCTCCTCTCTCTCTCTCTCTCCTCCACTCCCTCTCTCTCCTCTCCTTCTCTCTCTCTCTCTCCTCCACTCCCTCTCTCTCTCTCATCTCCTCCTCTCTCTCTCTCCTCCACTCCCTCTTTCCTCTCCTATCCTTCTCTCATTCTGCTCTCCTTCTCTCTCTCTCTCTCCTCTCCTCCCCTCCCTCTCTCTCTCTCTCTCTCTCTCTCTCTCTCTCTCTCTCTCTCTCTCTCTCTCTCTCTCTCTCTCTCTCTCTCCTCTCCTTCTCTCTCCTCTCCTCTCTCCTCTCCTCCCTCTCTCTCTCTCTCCACTCCCTCTCTCCTCTCCTATCCTTCTCTCATTCTGCTCTCCTCTCTCTCTCTCCTCTCCTCCTCCTCCTCTCTCTCTCTCTCCACTCCCTCTCTCCTCTCCTATCCTTCTCTCATTCTGTTCTCCTTCTCTCTCTCTCTCCTCTCCTCCCCTCCTCTCTCTCTCTCTCTCTCTCTCTCTCTCTCTCTCTCTCTCTCTCTCTCTCTCTCCACTCCCTCTCTCCTCTCCTATCCTTCTCTCGCCTCTCCTCCACTCCTCTCTCTCTCTCTCTCTCCTCTCCTCTCCTCCACTCCTTCTCTCTCTCTCTCTCTCTCTCTCTCTCTCTCTCTCTCTCTCTCTCTCTCTCTCTCTCTCTCTCTCTCTCTCTCTCTCTCTCTCTCTCTCTCTCTCTCTCTCTCTCTCTCTCTCTCTCTCTCTCTCCACTCCCTCTCTCCTCTCCTATCCTTCTCTCGCCTCTCCTCCACTCCCTCTGTCCTCCTATCCTTCTCTCGCCTCTCCTCCCCTCCCTCTCTCCTCTCCTATCCTTCTCTCGCCTCTCCTCCACTCTCTCTCTCCTCTCCTTCTCTCCTCTCCTCCACTCCCTCTCTCTCCTCTCCTCCACTCTCTCCCTCCTCTCCTTCTCTCCTCTCCTCCACTCTCTCTCTCCTCTCCTCCTCTCCTCTCCTCTCTCTCTCTCTCTCTCTCTCTCTCTCTCTCTCTCCACTCCCTCTCTCCTCTCCTTTCCTTCTCTCATTCTGCTCTCCTTCTAAATATCTCTTGACCTTGATATTTCTTCTTCTTCTTCCGGTGACTAATCTTCTTCTTATGTATTTTTAGATGTTCTCTTCTTTCCCTTTTGTAGCATATTTATTTCCTGTTTCCTGTTCATTATACTGTCTTCTTCTTCTGCCTTTATTTGGTCTTTATTCTTTGATACAAAACCTTTCCTTCTTTTGGTCTTTATTTCAATCAAACTGACAACAAAAAAACAAAGCCTTTCTTGCATTTCCAGGCTTTCCTTCGTTCTCTCTCTCTCTCATTTCTCATTTTTTCTTGCAGCTCAGTTTTTCTCCCAACGTGCTGCTGTTTTGTTAATATGTCACTCTTGGTTTCCGTCCGGAACGTTCTGTAACCTTTAACCTCACGTTGTTCATGCTATTTAACGTTGCCTGTTCTCTCTAATACAGATTCATGTTTAACTCTGCTTCTATACTTCTTTGGTGGTTGGTTCGTTCTTTCTTTCTTCGTTCCCCCATATGTCTTCTCTGCAGCCTCTAACGTGTATGTGTGTCTGCTGCTCTCTATCACGTTTCCTCTCTCTCTCTCTCTCTCTCTCTCTCTCTCTCTCTCTCTTTCACTTCATTTTCCGTTGTCTAACAGTGTATCGTTGCCTTACCTCTCAATGTGCCTTGACCAGTCTTGACCAGTCAGTCTAACATTGCATAAACTGGGCCCTCTCACTGGCTCCTCCTCTCTCTCTCTCTCTCTCTCTCTCTCTTTCATTATGTTCTTCTTTCTCTCTCTCCCACTCTCCTATCTTGTCTTATAAGTTTATTTGAAATGTTTTTAAGTTTATTTTTCTGGCTTTGTTTGGAAATGTTGTGATGATATTGTGTTGTTGCACAACTGGCCCCTACACTAATCTACTTCAATAACTGTCTCGACGTACAGCAGAAGGCCAGCTTTAACTGTCTCAATGGTAGTTTATAGCGTGTCAACTTTACAGTGTGCTACAAGTGTAAACTTTACAGTGTGCTACAAGTGTAAACTTTACAGTGTGGTACAAGTGTAAACTGTACAGTGCGCTACAAGTGTAAACTTTACAGTGTGCTACAAGTGTAAACTTTACACTGTACTACAAGTGTAAACTTTACAGTGTACTACAAGTGTCAACTTTACAGTGTGCTACAAGTGTAAACTTTACAGTGCGCTACAAGTGTAAACTTTACAGTGTGCTACAAGTGTAAACTTTACACTGTACTACAAGTGTCAACTTTACAGTGTGCTACAAGTGTAAACTTTACAGTGTTCTACAAGTGTAAACTTTACAGTGTACTACAAGTGTCAACTTTACAGTGTACTACAAGTGTCAACTTTACAGTGTACTACAAGTGTAAACTTTACAGTTTGGATACACTGGCTCTTTTGGTTTTGCTGTTGAATTCCCACCAATAAACAGACACACACACACACACAATGTCATCAGGTCTTCTGCAAGTCAATTTACATGTCTGTCTATAGTATACATGTCACTATAGATGTCTGTCTATGTCACTATGCGTGTCTGTCTATGTCACTACACGTGTCTGTCTATGTCACTACATGTGTCTGTCTATGTCACTATACGTGTCTGTCTATGTCACTACACGTGTCTGTCTATGTCACTACACGTGTCTGTCTATGTCACTATACGTGTCTGTCTATGTCACTATACGTGTCTGTCTATGTCACTGTACGTGTCTGTCTATGTCACTGTACGTGTCTGTCTATGTCACTATACGTGTCTGTCTATGTCACTACACGTGTCTGTCTATGTCACTACACGTGTCTGTCTATGTCACTATACATGTCTGTCTATGTCACTACACGTGTCTGTCTATGTCACTATATGTGTCTGTCTATGTCACTGTACGTGTCTGTCTATGTCACTATACGTGTCTGTCTATGTCACTATACGTGTCTGTCTATGTCACTATACGTGTCTGTCTATGTCACTACACGTGTCTGTCTATGTCACTACACGTGTCTGTCTATGTCACTATACGTGTCTGTCTATGTCACTATACGTGTCTGTCTATGTCACTATACGTGTCTGTCTATGTCACTATACGTGTCTGTCTATGTCACTGTACGTGTCTGTCTATGTCACTATACGTGTCTGTCTATGTCACTACACGTGTCTGTCTATGTCACTATACGTGTCTGTCTATGTCACTACACGTGTCTGTCTATGTCACTGTACGTGTCTGTCTATGTCACTATATGTGTCTGTCTATGTCACTATACGTGTCTGTCTATGTCACTATACGTGTCTGTCTATGTCACTACACGTGTCTGTCTATGTCACTGTACGTGTCTGTCTATGTCACTACACATGTCTGTCTATGTCACTATACATGTCTGTCTATGTCACTATACATGTTTGTCTATAGTATACATGTCACTACACGTGTCTGTCTATGTCACTATACGTGTCTGTCTATGTCACTATACGTGTCTGTCTATGTCACTATACGTGTCTGTCTATGTCACTACACGTGTCTGTCTATGTCACTGTACGTGTCTGTCTATGTCACTACACGTGTCTGTCTATGTCACTACACGTGTCTGTCTATGTCACTACACGTGTCTGTCTATGTCACTACATGTGTCTGTCTATGTCACTGTACGTGTCTGTCTATGTCACTATACGTGTCTGTCTATGTCACTATACGTGTCTGTCTATGTCACTATACGTGTCTGTCTATGTCACTGTACGTGTCTGTCTATGTCACTGTACGTGTCTGTCTATGTCACTATACGTGTCTGTCTATGTCACTATACGTGTCTGTCTATGTCACTACACGTGTCTGTCTATGTCACTACACGTGTCTGTCTATGTCACTGTACGTGTCTGTCTATGTCACTACACGTGTCTGTCTATGTCACTGTATGTGTCTGTCTATGTCACTACACGTGTCTGTCTATGTCACTATACGTGTCTGTCTATGTCACTACACGTGTCTGTCTATGTCACTACACGTGTCTGTCTATGTCACTATACGTGTCTGTCTATGTCACTATACGTGTCTGTCTATGTCACTATACGTGTCTGTCTATGTCACTATACGTGTCTGTCTATGTCACTGTACGTGTCTGTCTATGTCACTGTATGTGTCTGTCTATGTCACTATATGTGTCTGTCTATGTCACTGTACGTGTCTGTCTATGTCACTATACGTGTCTGTCTATGTCACTATACATGTCTGTCTATGTCACTATACGTGTCTGTCTATGTCACTGTACGTGTCTGTCTATGTCACTATACGTGTCTGTCTATGTCACTATACGTGTCTGTCTATGTCACTATACGTGTCTGTCTATGTCACTGTACGTGTCTGTCTATGTCACTGTACGTGTCTGTCTATGTCACTATACGTGTCTGTCTATGTCACTATACGTGTCTGTCTATGTCACTACATGTGTCTGTCTATGTCACTGTACGTGTCTGTCTATGTCACTATACGTGTCTGTCTATGTCACTATACATGTCTGTCTCATTGGTGTGTATTGAGGTCTAGGGGGGCTTTTCTGTCAACATGTTGTTTGTTCAGGTCCTGGTACATCTAGATAACAGTGTCTGATAGGGGCTTGTGTTCCACTCATATAACATTATGTTTCACCATTAAACTCATTTGCATGGATATCCTTGTAGGAGGTAACTAACTTCATACTAAGGGATATATGTTGGTTGTGTACTCCAGACTCAGAAACAATCTTAAAATCAGACAGGGCTGTAACATCAAATATATCGAGTTAGCACACCCTGGGCCTGCGTGTTTTGATAGTCACCTCGTCCCGTTTTCGACCCTTCTCTCTCTCTCTCTCTCTCTGTGCGGAGTCTGGAGTCAGCCCCATGGTCACCCTGTCCTCTCTCTCTACAGGGGCGTGTCCAACAAGCCAGGCAACAGTCCCAAGGGCCACCCCCCCGACGGACACTCCTCAGTCACCGATCTGGCCAACTCTCTCACCGGAGACATGGTCATGGTACGACACATCTTTCCTCCCTCCCTTATCCATCTCTCTCTCCCTCCTATTCATTCACCTCCTCCTCCTATTCCTCCTCCTCCTATTCCTCCTCCTCCTATTCCTCCTCCTATTCCTCCTCCTCCTCCTCCGATTCCTCCTCCTATTCTTCTTCCTCCTCCTCCTATTCCTCCTCCTATTCCTCCTCCTCCTCCGATTCCTCCTCCTATTCTTCCTCCTCCTCCTATTCCTATTTCTCCTCCTCCTCCTCCTCCTCCTCCTCCTCCTCCTATTCCGATTCCTCCTCCTATTCCTCCTCCTCCTCCTACTCCTATTCCTCCTCCTCTTCCTATTCCTCCTTCTATTCCTCCTCCTTCTATTCCTCCTCCTCCTCCTATTCTTCCTCCTCCTTCTATTCCTCCTCCTCCTCCTATTCTTCCTCCTCCTCCTATTCCTCCTCATCCTCCTTTTCCTCCTCATATTCCTCCTCTTCCTCCTATTCCTATTCCTC
>NC_068446.1:43878072-43908072 GCF_023373465.1 Oncorhynchus keta | reverse complement strand
GTCTGTTAAAGAGACCATCCCATTAAACTATAGTAAAGAGTCTGTTACCCCCCACCCTGAGGCGCGCAGAGACCATCCCATTAAACTATAGTAAAGAGTCTGTTACCCCCCCATCTTTGACCCTGTTCCTCCTTGTTAGCCAAATAGCCAAAACTTTGCCTGAAAATGTAACTAAACACATTTGTCCCTTTCCTTATTGGAACACCTGTACCCCATTATAAACATCTCAAAAGATGGCTGGGTTGTGGAAGATAGGCTCCTCCCACACCCACAGCCCAGGCTCCACACCCCTTTCTCATGTGGGCCTTTGCATCTGTCAGACCCTCAGCACTGCAGAGTACAAATCAGAGAGACCTGCTGTACTCAGCCCCTCCAGCCTCATGAGGAACAGCTGCCGGTCCCAACCCTAATCCGCCAGCTCTCCTCAGCAGCACGCATGCTGGTTGCATTTTATGCAGTTTATGCCACAGGGAAGATGCCACCAGGTTGTTGATTATCTTCAACCTCCCACTATATGGCACGTGGGACAGGGTTGTTGATTATCTTCAACCTCCCACTATATGCCACGTGGGACAGGAACCACCCCCACCTGGCCTGTGACAGCCCCCTCCCAGTTCTTCCTGACCCACCTCTCCGAGCCCAGGTACACCCCCAACATTTTAAGCCAACATTTTAAGCCAACACTTCACAACCCAACTGCAAAACCCCTGGAAGCAGACGAGGGGCTCTATCCCCCCATGCCCCACATAACAGAGCTTTTCTGTTGCTCCAGTTTACCTGACGAAGCTCCCTCGTACACCTTCAGACTGATCTCTAGTGCCTGCATATCCTGCCCATCCCTGACCATCACAGAAACGTAATATGCATATGCTGACAGTGCTATGCCTGTCACCACATCCATTACTGTCCAGCACACTCCCTGCAGTCTCCTGCATAGCAGTCCTAAAAAAAGGCTCAATGGCTAATGTGTATAACTGCCCTGATAGAGGGCATCCTTGTCTAATGCCCCGTCTCACCCAGACTGGCCTACTGAGCCCCCCTCCCAGCTTGACGTTTACGCCCCAGCATACAGCAGCTTTACACAGGTCAAAAACCTTTTCCCAAACCCCAAACCCAAACATCACATTAAACAGATACTCATGGCCCACTCTATCAAAAGCCCTCTTTTGATCTAAAGTCCAAAGTTCACATTAGAACCTCTTGACAAGTCCAACATGTCCCTGATTAAGAACAAGTTGTCCGTGATTGAGCGTCCCGGTACACAATATGTTCGGTCCTTATGTACTATCGAGTCCAGATGGGACTTCAGTCTGTTAGAGAGGACTTTGGCAAATATCTTGTAGTCCGCACAGGGCAATGCCACAGGCCTCCAGTTCTTAAGTTCACACAAGTCCACGAGGCACGACCGGGGGACATCTGGGTTAAGGTCTCTGCTAGTTCATGGGACAACAGGTCCATTTCATCCCTATGTGCCAGAGAGAGAGCGTAGGGAGTTCTGCGAACAAGACATGAGCACACAGTTATACCCTATACAACTCCACAGTTCTGCCCTATACAACTCAGTATAAAACTCCACAGTTCTGCCCTATACAACTCAGTATAAAACTCCACAGTTCTGCCCTATACAACTCAGTATAAAACTCCACAGTTCTGCCCTATACAACTCAGTATAAAACTCCACAGTTCTGCCCTATACAACTCAGTATAAAACTCCACAGTTCTGCCCTATACAACTCAGTATAAAACTCCACAGTTCTGCCCTATACAACTCAGTATAAAACTCCACAGTTCTGCCCTATACAACTCAGTATAAAACTCCACAGTTCTGCCCTATACAATTCAGTATAAAACTCCACAGTCCGCTCCCGCATCTCACCCACCACAGAGGTCACCCGCCCATCAGACAGCCGTAGGCAATGCAAACCCTTGGCTTTACTACTCTCTTTCCAAACCAAAGAAGAAGGAGCTGGGAGCATCCATCTCCTTGAGCATGGAGAACCTAGCTCTTACAAGTGCTTTAACCTGGAATAAAACTGCCCAGGTCCCTATGTAATTCAGCTAAATTAGCCTGGAGGGCCTACATTTCCTTGCCCCACCATCTCTACCTCCAGCTCACTAATACTACGCTCTAGTACCCCCAGTATATACTGTACTCTATATCATCGACTGCATCCTTATGTAATACATGTATCACTAGCCACTTTAACTATGCCACTTTGTTTACATACTCATCTCATATGTATATACTGTACTCGATACCATCTACTGTATCTTGCCTATGCTGCTCTGTACCATCACTCATTCATATATCTTTATGTACATATTCTTTATCCCCTTACACTGTGTATAAGACAGTAGTTTTGGAATTGTTAGTTAGATTACTTGTTGGTTATTACTGCATTGTCGGAACTAGAAGCACAAGCATTTCGCTACGCTCGCATTAACATCTGCTAACCATGTGTATGTGACAAATACAATTGGATTTGATTTGATTTGATTTGATTACTCTCCTAGCCTCTGAGGATGAGAGCTGTATACTGTTGACAGAAAATACTAATTTGGACTTTCTTCACATCCCACCATTGACTCAGAGACTCATACTCCTCTATTCGATGCCCCCACCTTTCCCAAAAGGTCTGGAAACCTGAGCAAAAAGTGGCATCTTGTAAGAGCTATATAGTAAACTTCCAGTAGGATGCCTGCCGGGGCCCTGGTGAAATAGACAGCCGAGCCATGGTTATGTGGCGATCTGAAAACCCCACCGGGAGAATGGAAGCGCCCAACAGCCTTTTGCTCCGATTTCTAGACATGTAAAACCGATCAAGACGGGCTGCACTCCCCCGAGCCCCAAAAACCTTCACCCATGTAAACTGTCTTGTGTTTGGATGTTTAGTTCTCCAAACATCCACTAGGTCGAACTGATTAATGATGTCCCTTAACACTCCCACTGAATGAGGCTCTTCCCCATTACTGTCTATCGTAAAATCCATCGTACAGTTCCAGTCCTCTCTGACCACCAGTGTCTCCTCAGGCTCTACACGACATTTATAAAGATAAAACTCATGTTGTTCATTTCTGCTTTTACAACATACCGCAACACGCCCCTTTTGAGGAGTACATTTCTACAGACAGACGCAGTACAAAAAGGACTGCCACTCCTGCACTAAAATGTGTTCCACGGCTCAGCACACTTGCCCCTTTCCACCAGAGCCATTTACATTACATTTACATTTAAGTCATTTAGCAGACGCTCTTATCCAGAGCGACTTACAAATTGGTGCATTCACCTTATGACATCCAGTGGAACAGCCACTTTACAATAGTGCATCTAAATCTTTTAGGGGGGAAAGATTACTTATCCTATCCTAGGTATTCGATGAGCCCACAATCGACTTCATTCAACACATCACTATGCGTCTCCTGCAGAAACAACACCTGTCCTTTTTTTGTTGTTTTACAAACAGACTCCTCTTTCTCGCCTCTCTGGCGCCTTTTATATGAAGCGAGCCAAAATGTCTTCATAAGAAGTGGGAGAAAAGCCAGCAAGGAAAGAGACCAATAGCAAAGCTCAAAAAGCCCCAGTGTATATATATATATATATATAAAAAATATATATATAAATATATATATATAGTGTCAGAAAGAAACTATTAATCTAAACAGCATCTAAAGGTAGACCCTTTCGCGCTGTTATGAACCACTTCCTGAACCTAAACCGTTTCCTGTGTGAGGACACCATGCCCCTCATTTTTTAGAGCATGTTGTACTGATCTTACAAACTTTCTCGGATAAGAAAAAAAAGCCTCAAGCTGAAATTTTTCCCCCTTGGTCTCATTCAGGAACCTTGTCAGTTCCCTCGCCGTGGACTTTGACCCCTCTGCTTGACTGGCTGTCCGCTCCAGACCCATTGAGGAGGAGTCTGTAAAAAAAAAGGCCTCCTCATCATCCTCTTCCTCAGACTCACTTTCCCCCTCATCTCCATCTCCATCCTGACCACCTGCACTTCCTCTCTGGTCAGGCCCCCCCCCACCACCTGGCAAAGGTTCCCTGGTGTCTTTCACCACCCCAGCCTCTCCCCTCCCACCTCCTTTCTTCTCCCCCTTTTTCCTGTTCTGCTTGACACCCTCCCCCCCTCAGTCTCTTACACTTCCCCACTATACTCTCCTCATCCACTAGCATAACCTGACTAGACCCAGCCTCATCTACACCACCATCCATAACCTGACTAGACCCAGCCTCATCTACACCACCATCCATAACCTGACTAGACCCAGCCTCATCTACACCCCCATCTATAACCTGACTAGACCCAGCCTCATCTACACCACCATCCATAACCTGACTAGACCCAGCCTCATCTACACCCCCATCTATAACCTGACTAGACCCAGCCTCATCTACACCACCATCCATAACCTGACTAGACCCAGCCTCATCTACACCACCATCCATAACCTGACTAGACCCAGCCTCATCTACACCACCATCCATAACCTGACTAGACCCAGCCTCATCTACACCCCCATCTATAACCTGACTAGACCCAGCCTCATCTACACCACCATCCACAACCTGACTAGACCCAGCCTCATCTACACCACCATCCATAACCTGACTAGACCCAGCCTCATCTACACCACCATCCATAACCTGACTAGACCCAGCCTCATCTACACCCCCATCTATAACCTGACTAGACCCAGCCTCATCTACACCACCATCTATAACCTGACTAGACCCAGCCTCATCTACACCACCATCCATAACCTGACTAGACCCAGCCTCATCTACACCACCATCTATAACCTGACTAGACCCAGCCTCATCTACACCCCCATCTATAACCTGACTAGACCCAGCCTCATCTACACCACCATCTATAACCTGACTAGGCCCAGCCTCATATACACCACCATCTATAACATGACTAGACCCAGCCTCATCTACACCACCATCTATAACCTGACTAGGCCCAGCCTCATATACACCACCATCACTGGTATGACTAGGGCCCAGCTTCTGCTGTCTGCATCTCATTACCCCCTGCACTTAGACATTGATTTCCCCCACTGGCGCTTGTACCCTCACCTTGTCTACGGGCTTTATGTGGGCACGCAAAGCTCTTATGCCCCAAATCCCCACACTCAAAACACAGTAGATTATCTGTGCTGGCAAACCCTGCGTAGAGCCCCTCCCCGTGCCTCACTTTAAAGTGCACATTTAGCTGTTGCTCATTGTTATTCAGAAACATGAACACTTGCCTCCAGAACGAAACAACGTGATTAACGGCATCTGCCTGAGGACCTGCCGACCCGAAAACCGCTAGCAGACTTACCAAAACGACTCCGCTCTTTCCTCAGGACATGAAAACCGCTAGCAGACTTACCAAAACGACTCCGCTCTTTCCTGATTTGATCATCCGTAATAAACGGATGCAAATTTGCGACTACCACCCTGGTCGAATGGGTAGAAAGAGGTGAAATTGTCACCAACACACCCCTTGTAAATATTACACTAGCAATGAGCCTACCAACCAAGTCTTCTCTTTTCATTAACACAACCACAGCTTTGTTCATTCTGGAAGCAGAATGTATACATTCAGCTCCTACCTGTTCACCGACCGCGAGCAGAACCTCCTCCACCTTACATTCCAAACCCCAGGAAACTAACTCTGTCATCTTCCACCCTAACTTAAAAAAAAAAAACTGTGGACACCGCTAAAACAAATAGTGCATTAACCCTCCAGCATAGAAAATAAAAATTGAAAGAAAAGACCAAGGACAGAATCAAGAAAAAAGTTAGGGCAGAGCCCTCCACATCAAACACTCAAACTCCCCAAAACTCCCAGCATGCACTGCAAGAGAGAGAGAGAGAGGGGGGGGGACAGGCAGAGAGAGAGACACAGAGAGAGAATGGCTCGTCTGTCTGAAGCCAGCTATCGGAGCGCCTCCTCAGCCTCCTGCCTCTTAAGGACATTAGTGGGTAAATGAAAGTGCTTTGTGTCAGAGTATCTCTCTCAGCGGGCCCCCAGCCACATCTCTCTCAGCGGGCCCCCAGCCAGCCACCATGATAAAACATCTCTCTCAGCGGGCCCCCAGCCAGCCACCATGATAAAACATCTCTCTCAGCGGGCCCCCAGCCAGCCACCATGATAAAACATCTCTCTCAGCGGGCCCCCAGCCAGCCACCATGATAAAACATCTCTCTCAGCAGGCCCCCAGCCAGCCACCATGATAAAACATCTCTCAGCGGGCCCCCAGCCAGCCACCATGATAAAACATCTCTCTCAGCGGGCCCCAGCCAGCCACCATGATAAAACATCTCTCTCAGCAGGCCCCCAGCCAGCCACCATGATAAAACATCTCTCTCAGCGGGCCCCAGCCAGCCACCATGATAAAACATCTCTCTCAGCAGGCCCCCAGCCAGCCACCATGATAAAACATCTCTCTCAGCGGGCCCCCAGCCAGCCACCATGATAAAACATCTCTCTCAGCGGCCCCCAGCCAGCTGCCACACGCCATCCCACCATGATAAAACGAGACGCCCCAAAACCCTGGCTGGCACCCCACCACCTCCACTCTCACTGTCTGTAGTCGACAAAGAGCTGTGTGCGTGAAAGGATTGTGTGTGTGTTGTGTCCATCTGTGTGCATCTGTGTGTGTATAGATTTTCATCGTGAGCTTCTATTTGTATTCGTCTGCCCCCCCCCCCCTCCAAACGCCTCAGCTGTCCCCGGGCTCTGAGGATGACGACGGTGAAGGTCCTATCTGTGAGAAGCTGGGACGGATCCAGTTCTCGGTTGGCTACAGCTTCCAGGACTCCACCCTGACCGTCAAGATTCTCAAGGTATCAGTGACACGGTTACAAAGCCAGAATTGTGGGGTTTTAATTCCCCGTACGAAATTGTACGTACGCGTTACTTGAAGTAACGACTGCTAATTGACATATGTTGTTGTTATTATGAAGGGCCAGGAGCTCCCTGCCAAGGACTTCTCTGGGACCTCTGACCCCTTCGTCAAGCTCTACCTGCTGCCGGACAAGAAGCACAAGCTGGAGACCAAGGTGAAGAGGAAGAACCTCAACCCTCACTGGAACGAGACCTTCCTGTTTGAGGGTACGTGGGGATTCTAATGCTCTAATCACACCTGTGTTACGGTACAGTTCTCTTCTCATACCTGTATTACGGTATAATGCCCCACTCATACCTGTATTAAGGTACATGCACTAATCACACCTGTGTTACAGTAGAATGCTTTTCTCATACCTGTATTAGGGTAGAATGGTCTTCTCGTGCCTGTGTTACGGTAGAATGTCTTTCTCATACCTGTATTATGGTATAAGGCTCTAATCATACCTGTATTACGGTAGAATGCTCTTCTCATACCTGTATTACGGTATAAGGCTCTAATCATACCTGTATTACGGTATAATGCTCTTCTCATACCTGTATTACGGTAGAATGCTCTTCTCATACCTGTATTACGGTATAATGCCCCTCTCATACCTGTATTACGGTACAATGCTCTAATCATACCTGCATTACAGTATAAGGCTCTAATCATACCTGTATTATGGTATAAGGCTCTAATCATACCTGTATTATGGTATAATGCCCCTCTCATACCTCTATTACGGTATAAGGCCCCTCTCATACCTGTATTACGGTATAAGGCCCCTCTCATACCTGTATTACGGTATAAGGCCCCTCTCATACTTCTATTACGGTATAAGGCCCCTCTCATACTTCTATTACGGTATAAGGCCCCTCTCATACCTGTATTACGGTATAAGGCCCCTCTCATACCTGTATTACGGTATAAGGCCCCTCTCATACCTGTATTACGGTATAAGGCCCCTCTCATACCTGTATTACGGTATAAGGCCCCTCTCATACCTGTATTACGGTATAAGGCCCCTCTCATACCTGTATTACGGTACCTTACACAAGGTCGCCCTCTTTCTATCTCCTTTCTTACATTATTTGCTCAGAATATTTCTCAGACTATTACCTACAGTCGAAAAAATAACTTTTGGATATTAGATTGGTGGCCCACAACACTCCCCCACAGCCCGGTTCACCTGAAATTCACCCGGACATACTACTTCCTGGACCTGGACCCATTAGGGTTGAACGGCAGGAACACAGATTTACCGGGATTTACCATCCAAAACCACTCCATTTTCCCAGGATAAATAACTGTGAGAAAACTGGCGTGGCGTGAAATGGAACTGTTAAATGATGTGAGATGTCTAAATCTGGGACAGGCGGCCCATCTCTACGGCCTCTGATGATGAACCATCAACGCTCAGGGTGGGGGACAGACAGCCCTTCTCAGGGTGGGGACAGACAGCCCTTCTCAGGGTGGGGACAGACAGCCCTTCTCAGGGTGGGGACAGACAGCCCTTCTCAGGGTGGGGACAGACAGCCCTTCTCAGGGTGGGGAGAGACAGCACTTCTCAGGGTGGGGACAGACAGCACTTCTCAGGGTGGGGACAGACAGCACTTCTCAGGGTGGGGAGAGACAGCCCTTCTCAGGGTGGGGACCGACAGCACTTCTCAGGGTGGGGACAGACAGCACTTCTCAGGGTGGGGACAGACAGCACTTCTCAGGGTGGGGAGAGACAGCACTTCTCAGGGTGGGGACCGACAGCACTTCTCAGGGTGGGGACAGACAGCACTTCTCAGGGTGGGGAGAGACAGCACTTCTCAGGGTGGGGACAGACAGCACTTCTCAGGGTGGGGACAGACAGCACTTCTCAGGGTGGGGACAGACAGCCCTTCTCAGGGTGGGGAGAGACAGCACTTCTCAGGGTGGGGACAGACAGCACTTCTCAGGGTGGGGACAGACAGCACTTCTCAGGGTGGGGACAGACAGCACTTCTCAGGGTGGGGACAGACAGCACTTCTCAGGGTGGGGACAGACAGCACTTCTCAGGGTGGGGACAGACAGCACTTCTCAGGGTGGGGACAGACAGCACTTCTCAGGGTGGGGACAGACAGCACTTCTCAGGGTGGGGACAGACAGCACTTCTCAGGGTGGGGACAGACAGCACTTCTCAGGGTGGGGACAGACAGCACTTCTCAGGGTGGGGACAGACAGCACTTCTCAGGGTGGGGACAGACAGCACTTCTCAGGGTGGGGACAGACAGCACTTCTCAGGGTGGGGACAGACAGCACTTCTCAGGGTGGGGACAGACAGCACTTCTCAGGGTGGGGACAGACAGCACTTCTCAGGGTGGGGACAGACAGCACTTCTCAGGGTGGGGACAGACAGCACTTCTCAGGGTGGGGACAGACAGCCCTTCTCAGGGTGGGGACAGACAGCACTTCTCAGGGTGGGGACAGACAGCACTTCTCAGGGTGGGGACAGACAACCCTTCTCAGGGTGGGGACAGACAGCACTTCTCAGGGTGGGGACAGACAGCCCTTCTCAGGGTGGGGACAGACAGCACTTCTCAGGGTGGGGACAGACAACCCTTCTCAGGGTGGGGACAGACAGCCCTTCTCAGGGTGGGGACAGACAGCCCTTCTCAGGGTGGGGACAGACAACCCTTCTCAGGGTGGGGAGAGACAGCCCTTCTCAGGGTGGGGAGAGACAGCACTTCTCAGGGTGGGGAGAGACAGCCCTTCTCAGGGTGGGGACAGACAGCACTTCTCAGGGTGGGGAGAGACAGCCCTTCTCAGGGTGGGGAGAGACAGCCCTTCTCAGGGTGGGGACAGACAGCCCTTCTCAGGGTGGGGACAGACAGCCCTTCTCAGGGTGGGGACAGACAGCCCTTCTCAGGGTGGGGAGAGACAGCCCTTCTCAGGGTGGGGAGAGACAGCCCTTCTCAGGGTGGGGACAGACAGCCCTTCTCAGGGTGGGGACAGACAGCCCTTCTCAGGGTGGGGAGAGACAGCCCTTCTCAGGGTGGGGACAGACAGCCCTTCTCAGGGTGGGGACAGACAGCCCTTCTCAGGGTGGGGAGAGACAGCCCTTCTCAGGGTGGGGACAGACAGCCCTTCTCAGGGTGGGGACAGACAGCCCTTCTCAGGGTGGGGACAGACAGCCCTTCTCAGGGTGGGGACAGACAGCCCTTCTCAGGGTGGGGAGAGACAGCCCTTCTCAGGGTGGGGACAGACAGCCCTTCTCAGGGTGGGGACAGACAGCCCTTCTCAGGGTGGGGACAGACAGCCCTTCTCAGGGTGGGGAGAGACAGCCCTTCTCAGGGTGGGGAGAGACAGCCCTTCTCAGGGTGGGGTCAGACAGCACTTCTCAGGGTGGGGACAGACAGCACTTCTCAGGGTGGGGACAGACAGCACTTCTCAGGGTGGGGACAGACAGCACTTCTCAGGGTGGGGACAGACAGCACTTCTCAGGGTGGGGACAGACAGCACTTCTCAGGGTGGGGACAGACAGCACTTCTCAGGGTGGGGACAGACAGCACTTCTCAGGGTGGGGACAGACAGCACTTCTCAGGGTGGGGACAGACAGCACTTCTCAGGGTGGGGACAGACAGCACTTCTCAGGGTGGGGACAGACAGCACTTCTCAGGGTGGGGACAGACAGCACTTCTCAGGGTGGGGACAGACAGCACTTCTCAGGGTGGGGACAGACAGCACTTCTCAGGGTGGGGACAGACAACCCTTCTCAGGGTGGGGACAGACAGCACTTCTCAGGGTGGGGACAGACAGCCCTTCTCAGGGTGGGGACAGACAGCACTTCTCAGGGTGGGGACAGACAACCCTTCTCAGGGTGGGGACAGACAGCCCTTCTCAGGGTGGGGACAGACAGCCCTTCTCAGGGTGGGGACAGACAACCCTTCTCAGGGTGGGGAGAGACAGCCCTTCTCAGGGTGGGGAGAGACAGCACTTCTCAGGGTGGGGAGAGACAGCCCTTCTCAGGGTGGGGACAGACAGCACTTCTCAGGGTGGGGGAGACAGCCCTTCTCAGGGTGGGGAGAGACAGCCCTTCTCAGGGTGGGGACAGACAGCCCTTCTCAGGGTGGGGACAGACAGCCCTTCTCAGGGTGGGGACAGACAGCCCTTCTCAGGGTGGGGACAGACAGCCCTTCTCAGGGTGGGGAGAGACAGCCCTTCTCAGGGTGGGGAGAGACAGCCCTTCTCAGGGTGGGGACAGACAGCCCTTCTCAGGGTGGGGACAGACAGCCCTTCTCAGGGTGGGGACAGGGGTGGGGACAGACAGCCCTTCTCAGGGTGGGGACAGACAGCCCTTCTCAGGGTGGGGACAGACAGCCCTTCTCAGGGTGGGGACAGACAGCCCTTCTCAGGGTGGGGACAGACAGGGTGGGGGACAGACAGGGTGGGGCAGACTTCTCAGGGTGGGGACAGACAGCCCTTCTCAGGGTGGGGACAGACAGCCCTTCTCAGGGTGGGGAGAGACAGCCCTTCTCAGGGTGGGGACAGACAGCCCTTCTCAGGGTGGGGACAGACAGCCCTTCTCAGGGTGGGGACAGACAGCCCTTCTCAGGGTGGGGACAGACAGCCCTTCTCAGGGTGGGGGACAGACAGCCCTTCTCAGGGTGGGGAGAGACAGCCCTTCTCAGGGTGGGGACAGACAGCCCTTCTCAGGGTGGGGACAGACAGCCCTTCTCAGGGTGGGGACAGACAGCCCTTCTCAGGGTGGGGACAGACAGCCCTTCTCAGGGTGGGGACAGACAGCCCTTCTCAGGGTGGGGACAGACAGCACTTCTCAGGGTGGGGACAGACAGCCACTTCTCAGGGTGGGGACAGACAGCACTTCTCAGGGTGGGGACAGACAGCACTTCTCAGGGTGGGGACAGACAGCCCTTCTCAGGGTGGGGACAGACAGCCCTTCTCAGGGTGGGGACAGACAGCCCTTCTCAGGGTGGGGACAGACAGCACTTCTCAGGGTGGGGACAGACAGCCCTTCTCAGGGTGGGGACAGACAGCACTTCTCAGGGTGGGGACAGACAGCCCTTCTCAGGGTGGGGACAGACAGCCCTTCTCAGGGTGGGGAGAGACAGCCCTTCTCAGGGTGGGGAGAGACAGCCCTTCTCAGGGTGGGGGACAGACAGCCTCAGGGTGGGGGACAGGGTGGGACAGCACTTCTCAGGGTGGGGAGAGACAGCCCTTCTCAGGGTGGGGAGAGACAGCCCTTCTCAGGGTGGGGACAGACAGCCCTTCTCAGGGTGGGGACAGACAGCCCTTCTCAGGGTGGGGGCAGACAGCCCTTCTCAGGGTGGGGAGAGACAGCCCTTCTCAGGGTGGGGAGAGACAGCCCTTCTCAGGGTGGGGACAGACAGCCCTTCTCAGGGTGGGGACAGACAGCCCTTCTCAGGGTGGGGACAGACAGCCCTTCTCAGGGTGGGGACAGACAGCCCTTCTCAGGGTGGGGACAGACAGCCCTTCTCAGGGTGGGGACAGACAGCCCTTCTCAGGGTGGGGAGAGACAGCCCTTCTCAGGGTGGGGACAGACAGCCCTTCTCAGGATGGGGACAGACAGCCCTTCTCAGGGTGGGGGACAGCCCTTCTCAGGGTGGGGACAGACAGCCCTTCTCAGGGTGGGGACAGACAGCCCCTCAGGGTGGGGACAGACAGCCCTTCTCAGGGTGGGGACAGACAGCCCTTCTCAGGGTGGGGACAGACAGCCCTTCTCAGGGTGGGGAGAGACAGCCCTTCTCAGGGTGGGGAGAGACAGCCCTTCTCAGGGTGGGGACAGACAGCCCTTCTCAGGGTGGGGGAGACAGCCCTTCTCAGACAGACAGCCCTTCTCAGGGTGGGGACAGACAGCCCTTCTCAGGGTGGGGACAGACAGCCCTTCTCAGGGTGGGGACAGACAGCCCTTCTCAGGGTGGGGACAGACAGCCCTTCTCAGGGTGGGGACTTCTCAGACAGCCCTTCTCAGGGGTGGGGACAGCCCTTCTCAGACAGCCCTTCTCAGGGTGGGGACAGACAGCCCTTCTCAGGGTGGGGAGACAGCCCTTCTCAGGGTGGGGACAGACAGCCCTTCTCAGGGTGGGGACAGACAGCCCTTCTCAGGGTGGGGACAGACAGCCCTTCTCAGGGTGGGGACAGACAGCCCTTCTCAGGGTGGGGACAGACAGCCCTTCTCAGGGTGGGGACAGACAGCCCTTCTCAGGGTGGGGACAGACAGCCCTTCTCAGGGTGGGGACAGACAGCCCTTCTCAGGGTGGGGACAGACAGCCCTTCTCAGGGTGGGGACAGACAGCCCTTCTCAGGGTGGGGACAGACAGCCCTTCTCAGGGTGGGGACAGACAGCCCTTCTCAGGGTGGGGACAGACAGCCCTTCTCAGGGTGGGGACAGACAGCCCTTCAGGGTCAGGGTGGGGACAGACAGCCCTTCTCAGGGTGGGGGACAGACAGCCCTTCTCAGGGTGGGGACAGACAGCCCTTCTCAGGGTGGGGACAGACAGCCCTTCTCAGGGTGGGGACAGACAGCCCTTCTCAGGGTGGGGACAGACAGCCCTTCTCAGGGTGGGGGGACAGCCCTTCTCAGGGTGGGGACAGACAGCCCTTCTCAGGGTGGGGACAGACAGCCCTTCTCAGGGTGGGGGACAGACAGCCCTTCTCAGGGTGGGGACAGACAGCCCTTCTCAGGGTGGGGACAGACAGCCCTTCTCAGGGTGGGGGACAGACAGCCCTTCTCAGGGTGGGGACAGACAGCCCTTCTCAGGGTGGGGACAGACAGCCCTTCTCAGGGTGGGGACAGACAGCCCTTCTCAGGGTGGGGGACAGACAGCCCTTCTCAGGGTGGGGGACAGACAGCCCTTCTCAGGGTGGGGACAGACAGCCCTTCTCAGGGTGGGGACAGACAGCCCTTCTCAGGGTGGGGACAGACAGCCCTTCTCAGGGTGGGGGACAGACAGCCCTTCTCAGGGTGGGGACAGACAGCCCTTCTCAGGGTGGGGACAGACAGCCCTTCTCAGGGTGGGGACAGACAGCCCTTCTCAGGGTGGGGGACAGACTTCTCAGGGTGGGAGAGACAGCCCTTCTCAGGGTGGGGGAGACAGCCCTTCTCAGGGTGGGGACAGACAGCCCTTCTCAGGGTGGGGACAGACAGCCCTTCTCAGGGTGGGGGACAGACAGCCCTTCTCAGGGTGGGGACAGACAGCCCTTCTCAGGGTGGGGACAGACAGCCCTTCTCAGGGGTGGGGAGAGACAGCCCTTCTCAGGGTGGGGACAGACAGCCCTTCAGGGTGGGGAGAGACAGCCCTTCTCAGGGTGGGGACAGACAGCCCTTCTCAGGGTGGGGACAGACAGCCCTTCTCAGGGTGGGGGACAGACAGCCCTCTCAGGGTGGGGACAGACAGGGTGGGGGACAGACAGCCCTTCTCAGGGTGGGGACAGACAGCCCTTCTCAGGGTGGGGGGGCCCTTCTCAGGGTGGGGACAGACAGCCCTTCTCAGGGTGGGGGACAGACAGCCCTTCTCAGGGTGGGGACAGACAGCCCTTCTCAGGGTCAGGGTGGGGACAGACAGCCCTTCTCAGGGTGGGGACAGACAGCCCTTCTCAGGGTGGGGACAGACAGCCCTTCTCAGGGTGGGAGGACAGACAGCCCTTCTCAGGGTGGGGACAGACAGCCCTTCTCAGGGTGGGAGGATAGACAGCCCTTCTCAGGGTGGGGACGGACAGCCCATCTCAAGGTGGGGACAGACAGCCCTTCTCAGGGTGGGGAAAGACGGCCCTTCTCAGGGTGGGGGACAGACAGCCCTTCTCAGGGTGGGGACAGAGAGCCCATCTCAGGGTGGGGACAGACAGCCCATCTCAGGGTGGGGACAGACAGCCCTTCTCAGGGTGGGGGACAGACAGCCCTTCTCAGGGTGGGGACAGACAGCCCTTCTCAGGGTGGGGACAGACAGCCCTTCTCAGGGTGGGGACAGACAGCCCTTCTCAGGGTGGGGACAGACAGCCCTTCTCAGGGTGGGGACAGACAGCCCTTCTCAGGGTGGGGACAGACAGCCCTTCTCAGGGTGGGGACAGACAGCCCTTCTCAGGGTGGGGACAGACAGCCCTTCTCAGGGTGGGGACAGACAGCCCTTCTCAGGGTGGGGACAGACAGCCCTTCTCAGGGTGGGGACAGACAGCCCTTCTCAGGGTGGGGACAGACAGCCCTTCTCAGGGTGGGGACAGACAGCCCTTCTCAGGGGGTGGGGACAGACAGCCCTTCTCAGGGTGGGGACAGACAGCCCTTCTCAGGGTGGGGACAGACAGCCCTTCTCAGGGTGGGGACAGACAGCCCTTCTCAGGGTGGGGACAGACAGCCCTTCTCAGGGTGGGGACAGACAGCCCTTCTCAGGGTGGGGACAGACAGCCCTTCTCAGGGTGGGGACAGACAGCCCTTCTCAGGGTGGGGACAGACAGCCCTTCTCAGGGTGGGGACAGACAGCCCTTCTCAGGGTGGGGACAGACAGCCCTTCTCAGCCCTTCTCAGGGGGACAGACAGCCCTTCTCAGGGTGGGGACAGACAGCCCTTCTCTGGGGACAGACAGCCCTTCTCAGGGTGGGGACAGACAGCCCTTCTCAGGGTGGGGACAGACAGCCCTTCTCAGGGTGGGGACAGACAGCCCTTCTCAGGGTGGGGACAGACAGCCCTTCTCAGGGTGGGGACAGACAGCCCTTCTCAGGGTGGGGACAGACAGCCCTTCTCAGGGTGGGGACAGACAGCCCTTCTCAGGGTGGGGACAGACAGCCCTTCTCAGGGTGGGGACAGACAGCCCTTCTCAGGGTGGGGAGAGACAGCCCTTCTCAGGGTGGGGAGAGACAGCCTTTCTCAGGGTAGAGAGAGACAGCCCTTCTCAGGGTGGGGAGAGACAGCCCTTCTCAGGGTGGGGACAGACAGCCCTTCTCAGGGTGGGGACAGACAGCCCTTCTCAGGGTAGGGACAGACAGCCCTTCTCAGGGTGGGGACAGACAGCCCATCTCAGGGTGGGGACAGACAGCCCTTCTCAGGGTGGGGACAGACATCCCTTCTCAGGGTGGGGACAGACAGCCCTTCTCAGGGTGGGGACAGACAGCCCTTCTCAGGGTGGGAGGATAGACAGCCCTTCTCAGGGTGGGGACAGACAGCCCATCTCAAGGTGGGGACAGACAGCCCTTCTCAGGGTGGGGACAGACGGTCCTTCTCAGGGTGGGGGACAGACAGCCCATCTCAGGGTGGGGACAGACAGCCCATCTCAGGGTGGGGACAGACAGCCCATCTCAGGGTGGGGACAGTCGGCCCAACTCAGGGTGGGGACAGACGGCCCACCTCAGGGTGTTGGGACAGACAGCCCTTCTCAGGGTGGCTTGGAAAAACTCCCTAGAAAGGTAGGAACCGAGGTAGAAACCTAGAGAGGAACCTAGCTCTGAGGGGTGGCCAATCCTCTTCTGGCTGTGCTGGGTGGAGATTATAAGAGTACATGGCCATTAAGACCAGATCGTTCTTCTTCAAACGTTCATAGAAAATCAGCAGGGTCAAATAATAATCGCAGGTCAGCAGCTGCAGGAGAAAATGTCAGTTGGCTTTTCATAGCCAAGCATTCAGAAGTTGAGACAGCATGTGAGGTAGAGAGAGAGAGAGAGTTGAAAACAGCAGGTCCGGGACAAGGTAACGCGTGTACAGGGTGTACAGGGTTCCATAACCGCAGGCAGAACAGTTGAAACTGGAGTAGCAGCACGACCAGGTGCACTGGGGACAGCCAGGAGTCATCAGGCATGGTCCTCGGGCTCAGGTTCTCAGGGAGGGGAGGGAGAGAGAGAGGGAGGGAGAGAGAGAGAGAGAGAGAATTCGAGGGAGCATACTTAAATTCACACAGGACACCAGATAAGACAGGAGAATTTCACCAGATAGGACAGACTGACCCTCGCCCCCCGGCACATAGACTATTGCAGCATAGTGGAGGCTAAGACGGAGGGGTCGGGAGACACTGTGGCTCCGTCCGACGATACCCCCGGACAGGGCCAGCAGAATATGACCCCAACAATTTTGCGAAAGCACAGCCCCCACACCACTAGAGGGATATAAACAGACCATCAACTTACTACCCTGAGACAAGGCTGAGTATTGTCTACGGAGATCTCCTCCACCCGCATGAGCCCGAGTGGGTGCAAACTGGACAGGAAGATCACGACAGTGACTCAACCCACTCAAGTGACGCACCCCTGCCAGGGATGTCATGGAAGAGCACTAGTAAGCCAGTGACTCAGCCCCCATAATAGGGTCAGATGCAGAGAATCCCAGTGGAGAGAAGGGAGCCGGACAGGCAGAGACAGCAAGGGCGGTTCATCGCTCCAGTACCTTGCCGTTCACCTTCGCACCCCTGGGCCAGACTACACTCAATCATAGGACCTACTGAAGAGATGAGTTAGGACTTAAAGGTCGAGACTGAGTCTGCATCTCTCACATGGATAGGCAGACCATTCCATAAAAATTGAGCTCTATAGGAGAATGCCCTGCCTCCAGCTGTTTGCTTATAAATTCTAGGGACAGTAAGGAGGCCTGCGTCTTGTGACCGTAGCGCATGCGTAGGTATGTACGGCAGGACCAAATCATGGGGAGATAGGTAAGAGATAGGTAGCATGGCTACAAGGCCCTCACCCGCCTTTCTTCGGGAAATCTGACCAGGCCTCCAACCTGCTCCTCCCTGCTTATAGGCAGAAACTTAAGCAGGAAGCTCCTGTGGTTGGTAAGGACTATTCAACATTGGTCTGAGGAAGTGCATAGAGGATGTTGTTCCTACTGTGATTAGAACTTATCCAAACCATGGATTGATGGCAGCATTCACGCAAAACTAAAAGTATGAACCACAGAATTTAACCACGGCAAGGTCACTTGGAACGTGGACGTGTACAGACAGACTAGCTGTGACCTCTGTAAGGCAATCAAAGAAGCAAAAACATTAGTACAGAGACAAAGAGGAGTTGCAATTCAACAGCTCAGACATGAAATGTATGTGGGCAGGGACTCCAGACAATCACATGTTATAAAGGGAAGCCAGCCACCTCGCGGACACCGATGCCTTGCTCCCGGACAAGCTAAACACCTTCTTTGCTGGCTTCGAGAGCTGCCGGCGTAGGCCTCCGCCGTTCCTAAGGACTGTGTGCTCCCGATCTCCGTGGCCAATGTGAGTAAGACATATAAGCGTGTTAACCCTTGCAAGGCTACCAGCCCAGACTGGCATCCCAAGCCCTGTCCTCAGAGCATGAGTACACCAGCTGGCTGGAGTGTTTATGGACATATTCAATCATTCCCTATCCCAGTCTGTTGTCTCCACTTGCTTCAAGATGTCCACCATCATTCCTGCTTCCAAGAAAGCTAAGGTAACTGAACTAAATAACTATCGCCCCATAGCACTCACTTCTGTCATCATGAAGTGCTTTGAGAGGCTAAGGTTAAGGACCATATTGCCTCCACCTTACCCGACACCCTAGACCCACTACAATTTTCTTACCGCCCCAACAGCACCCCTCCTCTACTCCCAGTTCACCCAAGACTGTGTGGCCACACATGTCTCAAACTCAATCATCAAGTTTGCTAACAACACAACAGTGGTAGACCTGATTACCAACAACGACGAAACAGCCCAAAGGGAGGAGGTGAATGCCTTGGCAGAGTCAACAAAACGAAGTACCTGATCGTGGACTTCAGGAAACACCATCCCATATCAACAGGGCTGCAGTGGAGTGGGTCAAAAGCTTCAAGTCCCACATCACTGAAGACCGGAAATGCACACCGACAGTGTGCTGAAGAAAGGAGTCTGAAGAAATTTTGCGTGACCCCTAAATCCCTCACGAACTGCTACAGATTCACCATTGAGAGCAACCAGTCAGGCTGTATCACTGCCTGGTACGGCAATTGCACCCCCTGCAACCGCAGGGCTCTCCAGAGGGTGGTGCAGTCAGCCCAATGCAGCATAGGGGCACATTGACTGACTGACAGCCAGGACACCGAAAGCATCCAGTGTCACAGGAAGGCCAAGAAGACCATCAAGGCCTCAGCCACCCGAGCCACGGCTGTTCACCCCACTGTTTACCCTACTACCATCGAGCAGGCAAAGACAGTACAGGTGCATCAAAGCTGGGACAGAGAGACTGATAAACAGCTTCTATGCCCATTCCATCAGGGGTTAAACAGCCACCACTAGAAGACCTCTGCCCAGTACCCTGCCCTCTGCTGCCCCTTAGTCAGTGGCCATGTCCGAATACCCATACTGGCATAGCACATACTTAAACTGCATACTATTTACTATTTATCACATACTGTTTCGTAACAGGATTTAGTATGCCACGGTCACAACGCTGTAGCGGCCCCTGATTGGCTGTGTAGGTGATTCAACCAAATGGAGTTATAGTCCTACTCAGGCTGGTTATAGACCTACTCAGGCTGGTTATAGACCTCCGCAGGCTGGTTATAGACCTCCTCAGGCTGGTTATAGACCTCCTCAGGCTGGTTATAGACCTACTCAGGCTGGTTATAGACCTTCTCAGGCTGGTTATAGACCTCCTCAGGCTGGTTATAGCTCAGGCTGGTTATAGACCTCCTCAGGCTGGTTATAGACCTACTCAGGCTGGTTATAGACCTCATCAGGCTGGTTATAGACCTACTCAGGCTGGTTATAGACCTCCTCAGGCTGGTTATAGACCTCCTCAGGCTGGTTATAGACCTCCTCAGGCTGGTTATAGACCTCCTCAGGCTGGTTATAGACCTACTCAGGCTGGTTCTAGACCTACTCAGGCTGGTTATAGACCTACTCAGGCTGGTTATAGACCTCCTCAGGCTGGTTATAGACCGCCTCAGGCTGGTTATAGACCTACTCAGGCTGGTTATAGACCTCCTCAGGCTGGGTATAGACCGCCTCAGGCTGGTTATAGACCTCATCAGGCTGGTTATAGACATCCTCAGGCTGGTTATAGACCTCCTCAGGCTGGTTATAGACCTCCTCAGGCTGGTTATAGACCTACTCAGGCTGGTTATAGACCTCCTCAGGCTGGTTATAGACCTCCTCAAGCTGGTTATAGACCTCCTCAGGCTGGTTATAGACCTACTCAGGCTGGTTATAGACCTCCTCAAGCTGGTTATAGACCTACTCAGGCTGGTTATAGACATCCTCAGGCTGGTTATAGACCTCCTCAAGCTGGTTATAGACCTCCTCAGGCTGGTTATAGACCTCCTCAAGCTGGTTATAGACCTACTCAGGCTTTGCATAAAATTTTAATTTAAATATTTCTGTTTTAAAAGATGTAGCCTACGATTAGTTAAAAAAAAACTTTTTAAGGAGAACAAAAATGACTTAGTAGCCTAGTTTTGTTGTTGGCTACTTGAAGAGAATTCAAATTTGACTTGATGAACCTTAGTCACTGTTACTAGCCTCTTACCACCCTGAACCTTAGTCAGTCACTGTTACTAGCATCCTACCACCCTGAACCTTAGTCAGTCACTGTTACTAGCCTCTTACCACCCTGAACCTTAGTCACTGTTACTAGCATCCTACCACCCTGAACCTTAGTCACTGTTACTAGCATCCTACCACCCTGAACCTTAGTCAGTCACTGTTACTAGCATCCTACCACCCTGAACCTTAGTCAGTCACTGTTACTAGCCTCTTACCACCCTGAACCTTAGTCACTGTTACTAGCCTCCTACCACCCTGAACCTTAGTCACTGTTACTAGCCTCCTACCACCCTGAACCTTACTTAGTCAGTCACTGTTACTAGCCTCTTACCACCCTGAACCTTAGTCACTGTTACTAGCATCCTACCACCCTGAACCTTAGTCACTGTTACTAGCATCCTACCACCCTGAACCTTAGTCACTGTTACTAGCATCCTACCACCCTGAACCTTAGTCACTGTTACTAGCCTCCTACCACCCTGAACCTTAGTCACTGTTACTAGCCTCTTACCACCCTGAACCTTAGTCACTGTTACTAGCCTCCTACCACCCTGAACCTTAGTCACTGTTACTAGCCTCCTACCACCCTGAACCTTACTTAGTCAGTCACTATTACTAGCATCCTACCACCCTGAACCTTAGTCACTGTTACTAGCCTCTTACCACCCTGAACCTTAGTCACTGTTACTAGCCTCTTACCACCCTGAACCTTAGTCACTGTTACTAGCCTCCTACCACCCTGAACCTTAGTCACTGTTACTAGCCTCTTACCACCCTGAACCTTAGTCACTGTTACTAGCCTCTTACCACCCTGAACCTTAGTCACTGTTACTAGCCTCTTACCACCCTGAACCTTAGTCACTGTTACTAGCCTCTTACCACCCTGAACCTTAGTCACTGTTACTAGCCTCTTACCACCCTGAACCTTAGTCACTGTTACTAGCCTCTTACCACCCTGAACCTTAGTCACTGTTACTAGCCTCTTACCACCCTGAACCTTAGTCACTGTTACTAGCCTCTTACCACCCTGAACCTTAGTCACTGTTACTAGCCTCCTACCACCCTGAACCTTAGTCACTGTTACTAGCCTCTTACCACCCTGAACCTTAGTCACTGTTACTAGCCTCCTACCACCCTGAACCTTAGTCACTGTTACTAGCCTCTTACCACCCTGAACCTTAGTCACTGTTACTAGCCTCTTACCATCCTGAACCTTAGTCACTGTTACTAGCCTCTTACCACCCTGAACCTTAGTCACTGTTACTAGCCTCCTACCACCCTGAACCTTAGTCACTGTTACTAGCCTCTTACCATCCTGAACCTTAGTCACTGTTACAAGCATCCTACCACCCTGAACCTTAGTCACTGTTACTAGCCTCCTACCACCCTGAACCTTAGTCACTGTTACTAGCCTCTTACCACCCTGAACCTTAGTCACTGTTACTAGCCTCTTACCACCCTGAACCTTAGTCACTGTTACTAGCCTCCTACCACCCTGAACCTTAGTCACTGTTACTAGCATCCTACCACCCTGAACCTTACTTAGTCAGTCAGTTACTAGCATCCTACCACCCGGTACTCCACCCTGCACCTTAGTCACTGTTACTAGCATCCTACCACCCTGAACCTTAGTCACTGTTACTAGCCTCCTACCACCCTGAACCTTAGTCACTGTTACTAGCCTCCTACCACCCTGAACCTTAGTCACTGTTACTAGCCTCCTACCACCCTGAACCTTAGTCACTGTTACTAGCATCCTACCACCCTGAACCTTAGTCAGTCACTGTTACTAGCATCCTACCACCCTGAACCTTAGTCACTGTTACTAGCATCCTACCACCCTGAACCTTAGTCACTGTTACTAGCATCCTACCACCCTGAACCTTAGTCGGTCACTTTTACTAGCATCCTACCACCCTGAACCTTAGTCACTGTTACTAGCATCCTACCACCCTGAACCTTAGTCAGTCACTGTTACTAGCATCCTACCACCCGGTACTCCACCCTGCACCTTAGTCACTGTTACTAGCATCCTACCACCCTGAACCTTAGTCACTGTTACTAGCATCCTACCACCCTGAACCTTAGTCACTGTTACTAGCATCCTACCACCCTGAACCTTAGTCACTGTTACTAGCATCCTACCACCCGGTACTCCACCCTGAACCTTAGTCACTGTTACTAGCATCCTACCACCCGGTACTCCACCCTGCACCTTAGTCACTGTTACTAGCATCCTACCACCCGGTACTCCACCCTGCACCTTAGTCACTGTTACTAGCATCCTACCACCCTGAACCTTAGTCACTGTTACTAGAATCCTACCATCCTGAACCTTAGTCACTGTTACTAGCATCCTACCACCCTGAACCTTAGTCACTGTTACTAGCATCCTACCACCCTGAACCTTAGTCACTGTTACTAGCCTCCTACCACCCTGAACCTTAGTCACTGTTACAAGCATCCTACCACCCTGAACCTTAGTCAGTCACTGTTACTAGCCTCCTACCACCCTGAACCTTAGTCACTGTTACTAGCATCCTACCACCCTGAACCTTAGTCACTGTTACTAGCATCCTACCACCCTGAACCTTAGTCAGTCACTGTTACTAGCATCCTACCACCCTGAACCTTAGTCAGTCACTGTTACTAGCATCCTACCACCCTGAACCTTAGTCACTGTTACTAGCATCCTACCACCCTGAACCTTAGTCACTGTTACTAGCATCCTACCACCCTGAACCTTAGTCACTGTTACTAGCATCCTACCACCCTGAACCTTAGTCACTGTTACTAGCATCCTACCACCCGGTACTCCACCCTGAACCTTAGTCACTGTTACTAGCATCCTACCACCCGGTACTCCACCCTGCACCTTAGTCACTGTTACTAGCATCCTACCACCCGGTACTCCACCCTGCACCTTAGTCACTGTTACTAGCATCCTACCACCCTGAACCTTAGTCACTGTTACTAGAATCCTACCATCCTGAACCTTAGTCACTGTTACTAGCATCCTACCACCCTGAACCTTAGTCACTGTTACTAGCATCCTACCACCCTGAACCTTAGTCACTGTTACTAGCCTCCTACCACCCTGAACCTTAGTCACTGTTACAAGCATCCTACCACCCTGAACCTTAGTCAGTCACTGTTACTAGCCTCCTACCACCCTGAACCTTAGTCACTGTTACTAGCATCCTACCACCCTGAACCTTAGTCACTGTTACTAGCATCCTACCACCCTGAACCTTAGTCAGTCACTGTTACTAGCATCCTACCACCCTGAACCTTAGTCAGTCACTGTTACTAGCATCCTACCACCCTGAACCTTAGTCACTGTTACTAGCATCCTACCACCCGGTACTCCACCCTGCACCTTAGTCACTGTTACTAGCCTCCTACCACCCTGAACCTTAGTCACTGTTACTAGCATCCTACCACCCTGAACCTTAGTCACTGTTACTAGCCTCCTACCACCCTGAACCTTAGTCAGTCACTGTTACTAGCCTCCTACCACCCTGAACCTTAGTCAGTCACTGTTACTAGCCTCCTACCACCCTGAACCTTAGTCACTGTTACTAGCCTCCTACCACCCTGAACCTTAGTCACTGTTACTAGCCTCCTACCACCCTGAACCTTAGTCAGTCACTGTTACTAGCATCCTACCACCCTGAACCTTAGTCAGTCACTGTTACTAGCATCCTACCACCCTGAACCTTAGTCACTGTTACTAGCCTCCTACCACCCTGAACCTTAGTCACTGTTACTAGCCTCCTACCACCCTGAACCTTAGTCACTGTTACTAGCCTCCTACCACCCTGAACCTTAGTCAGTCACTGTTACTAGCATCCTACCACCCTGAACCTTAGTCAGTCACTGTTACTAGCATCCTACCACCCTGAACCTTAGTCAGTCACTGTTACTAGCATCCTACCACCCTGCACCTTAGTCAGTCACTGTTACTAGCATCCTACCACCCTGCACCTTCGTCACTGTTACTAGCCTCCTACCACCCTGAACCTTAGTTACTGTTACTAGCATCCTACCACCCTGAACCTTAGTCACTGTTACTAGCATCCTACCACCCGGTACTCTACCCTGTACCTTAGTCGCTGTTACTAGCATCCTACCACCCTGAACCTTAGTCACTGTTACTAGCCTCCTACCACCCGGTACTCTACCCTGAACCTTAGTCACTGTTACAAGCATCCTACCACCCTGAACCTTAGTCACTGTTACTAGCATCCTACCACCCTGAACCTTAGTTACTGTTACTAGCATCCTACCACCCTGAACCTTAGTCACTGTTACTAGCATCCTACCACCCGGTACTCTACCCTACCTTAGTTACTGTTACTAGCATCCTACCACCTGGTACTCTACCCTGCACCTTAGTCACTGTTACTAGCCTCCTACCACCCTGAACCTTAGTCACTGTTACTAGCCTCCTGCCACCCTGAACCTTAGTCACTGTTACTAGCATCCTACCACCCTGAACCTTTGATACTGTTACTAGCATCCTACCACCCGGTACTCTACCCCTTAGAGACTGTTACTAGACGGCTACCACCTGATACTCAACCCTGCACCTTAGAGACTGCTGCCCGATATACATAGTCACTGAACACTGGTCACTTTAATACTGTCAATATATCTACTGCTGTGCTACATTTTTTAAAATAAGTTAATCATTTTTTGATTATTCCCGTGCTTGTTTGTCGTTTCCTGTATTGATTGACAGGAACTAGTCACACAAGCATCTTACTGCATCCACCGTAACACCTGCTAACTGTGTACACGACCAGTACAATTTAATTTGATTCGCTCAGCTTCTTGTTGAGGATATATGTCAGTCTTTTATTTAACCAGGAAGTCCTATCGAGGTCAAAAGACCGCTTTCCCAAGTGTGACTGTTTTCACACAAGGGTTTTCTATCTATATCTCTCACTGTCACTGTTTCTCCTTCTCTCTGTTTCTGCCTGTTTCTCTCTCCTCCCCCCTCCCCTTTCTCCGTCCCACCCAGGTTTCCCGTATGAGAAGGTGAGGGAGAGGACTCTGTACCTCCAGGTGTTGGACTTTGACCGGTTCAGTCGTAACGACCCCATCGGGGAGGTATCCATCCCTCTCAACAAGCTCAGTGACCTGGGACACATGCAGACCTTCTGGAAGGAGCTCAAACCCTGCATGGATGGAGCGGTAAGGAGGAGGAGGAGGAGGGGAGGAGAGGAGGAGAGGGGGAGGGGAGGAGGAGGAGGGGAGGAGGAGGGGAGGAGGAGGAGGAGGAGAGGGGAGGGGAGGAGGGAGGAGGAGGGGGGGAGGAGGGGAGGGGAGGGGAGGAGGAGGAGGAGGGGGGGAGGAGGGGAGGAGAGGGGAGGGGAGGGAGGAGGAGAGGGGGGGGAGGAGGGGAGGAGGGGAGGAGGGGAGGAGGGGGGAGGAGGGGAGGAGGAGGAGGAGGAGGGGAGGAGAGGGGAGGATAGGAGGAGGAGGAGGGGAGGAGAGGGGAGGAGGGGAGGAGGAGGAGGAGGAGGGGAGGAGGGGAGGAGGAGGAGGGGGGGGAGGGAGAGGGGAGGATAGGAGGAGGAGGAGGAGGGGAGGAGAGGAGAGGGGAGGATAGGAGGAGGAGGAGGAGGAGGGGAGGAGAGGGGAGGAGGGGAGGAGGAGGAGGGAGGAGGAGGGGAGAAGAGGGGAGGAGGGGAGGAGGAGGAGGGGAGGAGAGGGGAGGATAGGAGGAGGAGGAGGGGAGGAGAGGAGGGAGAGGGGAGGAGGAGGAGGAGGAGGAGGAGGAGGAGGGGAGGAGGAGAGGGGAGGATAGAAGGAGGGGGAGGGGAGGAGAGGAGAGGGGAGGATAGAAGGAGGGGAGGGGGGGAGAGGGGAGGATAGGAGGAGGAGGGGAGGAGAGGAGAGGGGAGGATAGAAGGAGGAGGAGAGGGGAGGATAGGAGGAGGAGGAGGGGAGGGGAGGAGAGGGGTGGATTGGAGGAGGAAGGGAGTAGAGGAGAGGGGAGGATAGAAGGAGGAGGGGAGGGGAGGATAGGAGGAGGAGGGGAGGATAGGAGGAGGAGGAGGGGAGGATGGGAGGAGGAGGAGGGGAGGATAGGGGGAGGAGAGGAGGAGGAGGGGAGCGGTAAGTTGGGTCAACTTGCCCCAAAAATCCACGTTGTCAGACCGGACAGTCTTTCTCCATTCAACCAATTTACAGCTTATTTCTCTAGGTTTAATCATTGTCCAGTAATCTGTCCCAGACCAGGGCCCGTACTCACTCAGTGTGTCTCAGAGTAGGTTTGCTACTCTGATCTAGGATCAGGTCTCCCCTATTAGTCATTATGATTTAACATGTGAAACTGTTCCTAGTACTCCTACACTAAGATGCTTTGTGGTTATAGGCTCAGATCAAGGGTGATCTGTCTACACTGCATGTAAAGTGACTAACTGCTGTGTCTGTCTGTGTGTGTGTCTGTCTGTCTGTCTGTCTGTCTGTCTGTCTGTCTGTCTGTCTGTCTGTCTGTCTGTCTGTCTGTCTGTCTGTCTGTCTGTCTGTCTGTCTGTCTGTCTGTCTGTCTGTCTGTCTGTCTGTCTGTCTGTCTGTCTGTCTGTCTGTCTGTCTGTCTGTCTGTCTGTCTGTCTGTCTGTCTGTCTGTCTGTGTGTGTGTGTGTGTGTGTGTGTGTGTGTGTGTGTGTGTGTGTGTGTGTGTGTGTGTGTGTGTGTGTGTGTGTCTGTCTGTCTGTCTGTCTGTCTGTCTGTCTGTCTGTCTGTCTGTCTGTCTGTCTGTCTGTCTGTCTGTCTGTCTGTCTGTCTGTCTGTCTGTCTGTCTGTCTGTCTGTCTGTCTGTCTGTCTGTCTGTGTGTGTGTTCCCCAGGGGAGGCGAGGGGACCTGCTGGTGTCTCTGTGCTATAACCCAACAGCCAACACCATCACTGTGAACATCATCAAAGCACGCAATCTCAAAGCCATGGACATAGGAGGAACATCAGGTTAGTCTCCTCTCCTTCCCTCCTTCCCTCCTTCCCTCCCTCCCCTATAACCCTCTCAAAGCCATGGACATAGGAGGAACATCAGGTTAGTCTCCTCTCCTTCCCTCCTTCCCTCCCTCCCCTATAACCCTCTCAAAGCCATGGACATAGGAGGAACATCCGGTTAGTCTCCTCTCCTTCCCTCCTTCCCTCCCTCCCCTATAACCCTCTCAAAGCCATGGACATAGGAGGAACATCAGGTTAGTCTCCTCTCCTTCCCTCCCTCCCCTATAACCCTCTCAAAGCCATGGACATAGGAGGAACATCAGGTTAGTCTCCTCTCCTTCCCTCCCTCCCCTATAACCCTCTCAAAGCCATGGACATAGGAGGAACATCAGGTTAGTCTCCTCTCCTTCCCTCCTTCCCCCCTTCCCTCCTTCCCTCCTTCCCCTATAACCCTCTCAAAGCCATGGACATAGGAGGAACATCAGGTTAGTCTCCTCTCCTTCCCTCCTTCCCTCCTTCCCCCCTTCCCTCCCTCCCCTATAACCCTCTCAAAGCCATGGACATAGGAGGAACATCAGGTTAGTCTCCTCTCCTTCCCTCCTTCCCTCCTTCCCCCCTTCCCTCCCTCCCCTATAACCCTCTCAAAGCCATGGACATAGGAGGAACATCAGGTTAGTCTCCTCTCCTTCCCTCCTTCCCTCCTTCCCCCCTTCCCTCCCTCCCCTATAACCCTCTCAAAGCCATGGACATAGGAGGAACATCAGGTTAGTCTCCTCTCCTTCCCTCCTTCCCTCCTTCCCCCCTTCCCTCCCTCCCCTATAACCCTCTCAAAGCCATGGACATAGGAGGAACATCAGGTTAGTCTCCTCTCCTTCCCTCCTTCCCTCCTTCCCTCCTTCCCTCCCTCCCCTATAACCCTCTCAAAGCCATGGACATAGGAGGAACATCAGGTTAGTCTCCTCTCCTTCCCTCCTTCCCTCCCTCCCCTATAACCCTCTCAAAGCCATGGGCATAGGAGGAACATCAGGTTAGTCTCCTCTCCTTCCCTCCTTCCCTCCCTCCCCTATAACCCTCTCAAAGCCATGGGCATAGGAGGAAGATCAGTTTAGAATCCTCTCCTTCTCTCTTAAGAAGCAGTGCGGCTTGGTTGGGTTGTGTATCGGAGGACGCATGACTTTCAACCTTCGTCTCTCCCGAGCCCGTACGGGAGTTGTAGCGATGAGACAAGATAGTAACTTAATTGGATACCACGAGAAAGGGCAAAAATATATAAAAAATAAAAAAGATACAGCATCTGTATAACCCTCTCAAATGGACATTGGGTCTCCCTCCTTCCCTCCCTCATTCCCTCCACCATCACCCCCTGAATCCCTTTCTCAAAGCCTTTGTCTCGGGGAGTCTCGGGAAGACTCTTGGAGTCCTGGGAGTCTCGGGAAGACTCTGGAAGTCTCGGGGGTCTCTCTGGGAGTCTCGGGAAGACTCTGGGCGTCTCGGTGGTCTCTCTGGGAGTCTCGGGAAGACTCTGGGAGTCTCGGGAAGACTCTGGAAGTCTCGGGGGTCTCTCTGGAGGTCTCGGGAAGACTCTGGGCATCTCGGGGGTCTCTCTGGGAGTCTCGGGAAGACTCTCTGAGTCTCTGGGAGTCTCGGGAAGACTCTGGGAGTCTCGGGGAGTCTCGGGAAGACTCTGGGAGTCTCGGGGAGTCGCGGGAAGACTCTGGGAGTCTCGGGAAGACACTGGGAGTCTCTGGGGTCTCTCCGGGAGTCTCGAGAAGACTCTGGGAGTCTCGGGGGTCTCTCTGGGAGTCTCTGGGAGTCTCGGGAAGACACTGGGAGTCTCGGGAAGACACTGGGAGTCTCAGGGATACTTGGGTTGTCTCTGGGAGTCTCTGGGGGTCTCGGGGAGTCTCTGGGAGTCTCTGGGAGTCTCTGGGAGTCTCGGGGAGTCTCTGGGAGTCTCTGGGAGTCTCTGGGGGTCTCGGGGAGTCTCTGGGAGTCTCTGGGGGTCTCTGGGAGTCTCGGGGAGTCTCTGGGAGTCTCTGGGAGTCTCTGGGGGTCTCGGGGAGTCTCTGGGAGTCTCTGGGGATCTCTGGGGGTCTCGTAGAGTCACAGGGGGTCTGTAGAATCTTTGGAGTTCTAATCCCGTTTTTCCTGTTCCTATCTGACTGTTTCTCATAGGACAAGTGGAAGAACAGAGGTTGGGTGATAGACATAGAGACACAGAAATAAATTATGGGCACAGTCGATCGGCCAAGCCGGGGCTAGAACCCCCCGTGTCCAAGAGTGCATGTGTGGTCTGGAGTCCTGGGTTTTACTGTTACACCAGACTACATTATAAGTCCTGAGTGTTACTGTTACACCAGACTACATTATAAGTCCTGAGTGTTACTGCTACACCAGACTCCATTATAAGTCCTGAGTGTTACTGCTACACCAGACTCCATTATAAGTCCTGAGTGTTACTGCTTCACCAGACTCCATTATAAGTCCTGAGTGTTACTGTTACACCAGACTCCATTATAAGTCCTGAGTGTTACTGCTACACCAGACTCCATTATAAGTCCTGAGTGTTACTGCTACACCAGACTCCATTATAAGTCCTGAGTGTTACTGCTACACCAGACTCCATTATAAGTCCTGAGTGTTACTGCTACACCAGACTACATTATAAGTCCTGAGTGTTACTGC